>NC_048301.1:108712481-109012481 GCF_013100865.1 Trachemys scripta elegans | reverse complement strand
GTGATCAACTATTGAATAGAATATCAGGGTCAGAAGGGACCTCAGGAGGTCATCTAGTCCAACCCCCTGCTCAAAGCAGGACTAATTCCCCAGACAGATTTTTGCCCTAGATCCCTAAATGGCTCCCTCAAGGATTGAACTCACAACCCTGGGTTTAGCAGGCCAATGCTCAAACCACTGAGCTATCCCTCCCCCCAACTAAGGCCTGAGAAGGACTCTGTGTCAGAGCTATGATGACAACTCAGAAATCCCTAGGTTCCAGGTCCTGTGCTAGTCCCACGCTCTCTTTCTCTCTCCCCCTCTCAAGAAAGGAAAGGGAAGTGAGGAATTGGATAAAGGAGGAAAGACAAAGTGGATAAAAAGGAAGGCATAGTGGGCAGGGAAGTAGACTGACAAGGGGAAGTGTGGATGAGAGAGGACAGAGTAAGTTGCGATATGAGGAGAAGAAAGGGGGCAGCTGAGAAGGAAAGTGGCATAATGACTGGATGAGTAAAGGAAGGGGTAGATAAGGGAGTGAGGAGAGCAGAGTGAGTGCAGGTGACTGAGTGGAGAGGGAAAGCAGCAAGATTTGATACTTGGGGCAGATCTGTGCTGAAAAGTGAAAATGGAGAGTGAGAGATGGGGTGGGTGCATGATGGAAGGTTGCAGTCAGGAGAGAGAGATCAGAAAATGGATGATGGAAGCCAAATGTATAATTAGGGGGATGGAAATGTGAGCGGTTTAACTTGGAAAGGAGGGAAGGAGAAACTCAATTCTCAACACTGCTCCCCCCCCACCACACACCCACCATTTTTTTCAAGCTTTCAGTTAATTCAGAGACGGTGGTTCTCTCAGGTTTAACACAGATGTGTTCCCCCCAGTCTGTACAATGCTCAGCACTCTGGTATCCGAACATCTATTATTTAGATCCACACAACATGAAGGGTCGTGATGTGCTCTGGAAGATGCCCTGGTTTTCTAGAACTGCAGCCCATGGCAACTAATCCCTTAGACACAGCCAGCATCTAACAATGGGCAGACACAGAACTTGCCTGCAGCACCTGCTGCAGAATGTGACAGGCAATGTCTGGAGAAAGGGAACCAGTCACAAACAATGTCTAGGATTTAAAGATTCTGCACTACAATATTGCTCATTTGTTCTTCCCTGCACTCTGCTTTCATCCTGTTCCAACAGCTCACCTGCCCCCTCACTAACCTGAGTGAAATCCCCGGTTACTCCTCATCCTAGACAGCTCAAGCTCATGGCTGTTTAAGAACACAAGACATCAGAGATGATGGAAATGGTTACCAAAAGTGAGGGGAACAAGACGTTTCCTCCTCTTAGTGTCTACAAGCCTTTAGTACTTCCCCAGCCAGACACAGCATTCATAGCCAATGGAATGTGATCCAGGGAACAATGGATGGACTCGTGTGTAAGTTAAGTGTGAGGGGAAAACTACTGGGCTCCAAGACATTTAAAAAAAATTCAGTGCACCACAGACGCAGACGTTAAGGTCAGTAGGGACCATGTGATCATCTATTCTGACCTCCTACATCGCAGGCCATAGAACCTCACCCACCCAGTCCTGTAATAGACTCATAACCTCTGGCTGAGTTACTGAAGTCCTCATGGTTTAAATACTTCAAGTTCCAGAGAATTAATCATTTTCACTAGTTTAAACTTGCAAGTGACCCGTACCCCATGCTTCAGAAGAAGGTGAAAAAACCCCCAGGGTCTCGGCCAACCTGACCCAGGGGAAAATTACTTGCCCAACCCTACATTTGGTGATCACTTAGACCCTGAGAATGTTGGCAAGACCCACCAGGCAAATACCTGGGCAAGAATTCTCAGAGCCCTCCCCATCTAGTGTCCATCAGGCAATGTGTCACCAGTTCACAGACATACATGGAGCACAGGTGTCCTGTAGGCTAAAAAGGTTGATCACCAGGAACATAAATGCTATCACAGAGCACTTAAGAATGTTTGGTCAACGTCATCTATTCTTGACTAGCTGAACACCCCAGTGCCATGTTTACAAGAAGAGCCATTGCGGTATGCAAACTAGAATTCTCATTGTTATTGCTGATGGTGCAAGGTTATTTCATTTAGTGAGCTCTCCCTTAAAATTAGTTTCCCTATGTACTTAAGAGCACATTAATGGTGAACTGAAAATTAAATTGAAAATAGATGTGCACAATTCCCCAGTAAATATGTGCACAATTCCCCAGTAACTCAGCTATCAGAGGCACTCTGCATAGTGGTAAATTGTCTTTTAAAAATATTAATTGATCTCCTCCTGTGAAATATTGTGGTTTTCTGGTTCACTTGATAGCATCTCAGAATGCAGTATGTTGTGACCACATCAATACCATGGGTAGGTAAGGCTGGTATTATTGATCTCAGAGGATATTGCAATGCTGGAATGTTTAAGTGAATCAGAACGTGCCAGAGGATCTTGCAGAGCAGGGTGAGGTGAATAGTTTTTAAAATGCAAGTTAAAATTCATCTTCATGCTGAACGGCCCCCACAGATGGGTTACTGGGGCGCACATCTCTAGGCTTGACTCTATTATTTTAATCTTTGCATTCACCTTTAATATCTCCATGCAGCAATGTTTGTTGATTTTAAAGTGTCAGCAAGTTCTCTGTTCAGGTAGGAGAATTGCTCATCTCCACCCTACAACTCCTCTGGGTCTCCATAAAATTGATCTGGGGTCAACACTAATATGAAGAGAGACCTCATGGGCTGAAGGTCTGAATAAACAGACATGCCCAGGAGGAATCCAAGCACCAATATAAAACCTGTCCCAAAAAAACCACACCAACAGACAAGGTTGTACAGAAGTTTCAGTTATGTTTTAAATGCAGTTTTTGAAGCAGAGAAGAAGCTGATTCCCCAGGAGAATTGCAGAGCTACAATGCCTAAGCATATTTAAAGATTATCATTTGGGGATTTAAATCCAATTTTATGTTTGTATTAATCCACTGAGCTGCCAGTCCAATCGCAAATTGCCACTGCTCGCTCTCTTTCACTCTCTAACAATAGAGAGCTTATTAAATATTAAGGTTTTAATCATAAGTACTTGGGTATGACTGAAAAAAAATCCTAAAAAGTGCACAAAAGAAACATTTTCTAACTACCAAAAAAATATCTTCCAGGGAGAGATTAGATAAAGGCAAACGTCCCTGGACTAGTAGGAAGGCTATATAATAAATCCATTTACTTTAAAAGAAGCCGCTATGTTTCTTTAGGTCACATCCTCCCCTGTCTAGACACAGACAGCCCAGTGTCCTGCTTCTGAAGGACAAAAACTCATATTCCTCCCTACCTTGAAATATGCCAACTTTGCAACTAGAAAGAGGTTCACCATAGGATTCACACTGCACTGACAATTCTGATGGGAGCTGTTGAACAGGGAAACAGAGAGAGATCAATGCCTGGCATGAAGTACAAGGCACATCAGCAGGTCTGATGCTTGATCAACCCTTCCCCTTATTGTACAGTGCTAGAGATCACCTGAGATATTCTACAATTCAAAAGCAAAGAGAGACAAAAATACCTATATTAGATTTTTTCTTAACACAAACCTGGCCCATTGGTGAGATTGCCTGAAAAGTCTTTTTTCCACCTAACAAACAAAGCACCCCACCCCAAGTAGCTATATCCGTTATTTTTCTATTCTGTTTTTCTAGCTATTTCATTTCAGATGTACCATAACTCTGAACTAACTGGGGAAACACCGGGATGAAGTGTTTTAGCTGCTCTTATTGTTACCTGTTGTTGACATTTGATCCAACATTAAACAACAATGGGCCAGATGGCCACATAGCTTCAAGGACAAGACCCCTTTTCTTAGGATATGACTGCACTAGAAATGCCGCAGCAGCACAGCCATAATGCACTACTGCAGGTATTTACTACAGCAACAGAAGGGGTTCTTCCATTACTCTAGTTACTAGTTGTGTGGATTTCAGGAGATCTGTTGATCTCAGGGGCCAGCCAGACTTGCAGGATCTGTGTGGCATAAACTCCACCCCCTTTTCACAAAACTATTTCAAGGAAATTCAGGCACGGTCTATACTACAAAGTTAGGTCGGCTTAACTCCATCGCTCAGGGCTGTGAAAAATTTTCATGTGCTGTGCCATGTACTTAAGCTGACCTAAACCCTGGTTTAGACACTGCTAGGATGATGAAAGAATTATTCCGCTGACTTAGCTACTGCCTCCGAGAGGTGGATTTACTAGAGTCTAGTATCCTAGACTAGCATCCTAGTACTAGATACTAGGGAATTTAGGGATCCCCTAGTTGTCTCCCTAATGGAGAACTCAGAGGGAGGCCCTGTCCACATCTTTACCAAGTCCCAGTCTAACAGCTGGCCACAATTCACCTCTGCTCAATGCATGCAGTCCCCACGGCAGTTGGCAGGTTTAAATCCCCACTCCCCCCCTGACAGGGAGAAGGAGCAATATGTTCGTCCACATGTACACTCCTAAATTGGAATTTTCCCTAGCAGCACCTAGACTTATATAGGCCATCAGAGTAATGGCCAACTGCCCACCCTTCAACCAGCAGGCAATATTTGGGGGTCACACAGCTTTAAATGAAACAAATAGATGGTTTGGGGTTTTGTCCATACACCCTCAAACTAGGGGTTAACTAGACCTAATGTATCACAGTCTTAGTACAGAGGGAAAACAGGGTGAGAGCAATACTTTAAAAGGAACAAGAAGCTCTGCAGAGCTACTGGCATTAGCACTATTGGGAGCCCCAGTGTAGACTAGCCACCAGCCACGCTTTTAGGCACCTGCTTCGAGAAGGGTTAGAGGACACTGTGTTGGCAGCCAGTCTGCTCTGTAGCTAACACAGGTGAAGCTGAACTGCTTTTGCAACAGAGATACATTTTTCCAAAAATTCCCTAGCATATAATGCAAAGGTACAGTGGAGACACGGTTGTTTGGTGGTTTGATTTTGGGATGAACCTCAAATTTACCAGATCTGAGTCACGCATGTGCCTGGTGAATACCCATTGGTACAGAGTAAACAGTGGTAATTCATCATTCATATAAGACTAACATAATTAACATTTCATAAAAATCAAGTTAAACTACATATACTGAAGTTGCTAGGAAATAAGGATGTGCTGAGGGTTAGAAAATATCCAGGGCTTCCACAAACTACAAGATGCATTGGAAGGGGTAGACTAGCACTCAGGATTTTTTTCACTGTAAAATATACCCCTTATTAACAAGGGTTAGAGCAACATCGTCACTATATATCAGGGGTCGGCAACCTTTCAGAAGTGGTGTGCCGAGTCTTCATTTATTCACTCTAATTTAAGGTTTCGCGTGCCAGTCATACATTTTAACGTTTTTAGAAGGTCTCTTTAGTTATATATTATAGACTAATAGAAAATATTGTTGTATATAAAGTAAATAAGGTTTTTTAAAATGTTTAAGAAGCTTCATTTAAAATTAAATTAAAATGCCAGGACCCGGGCAGTGTGAGTGCCACTGAAAATCAGCTCGAGTGCCGCCTTCGGCATGCGTGCCATAGGTTGCCTACCATTGCTATATATCATTATATACAAACTGCTTACATGCAAAACTCAATGTTAAGTATAGAAACACTACCAGTTCCTCCATAACACACACATATATGGTGTATGCGCATTTTAAGGTTTTCATTTACAAGAGTAATAGCACCTCTAAGATAAACTACCAAAAATATTCTGAGATTGTATCCAAGCACAGTTCCCCAAGGAGAAGAAGAAAGTACACCTACTCTAAACTTACCTGGAAATCATGGATCTCCACCTTCTTTCTAGTTTCACCATACCACCGTGCAGTATACAAACAATGTTCTTAGGAGTGAAAAGTCGCCAGGTTAAAACTAGTGAATGATGAAAGGTCAACTGCAGGGCCTGCAGGTCAGTTTCTGAAAAAACTAGAGGTTTGATTCTAAAATGCTTCTTCTAAGCTTGCTTCCTCATCTTAAGGGTTCTCTCTGTGAATATTATACTTCATATTGATAGCAACAGTGTTACAGTCACACACGCATGCACCTGAACATTTATTCCACATAATCATTCCTTAGAAATAGTTAATTTAGTTAAAATTGAGATGTTAACAAATATTGCTTTATGTAGAGAAGGTTACAAAATATCACTGAATTACTTTTATGAACAAACCAAGAAGTGAAATATGTTGTTAAAAATCACATTTTACTTCTGTAAGCACAGGAGAGTAACTGTGTAACACTACTCAACAACCCAAGGTACATTAAATAAAATGAGCAGTGTTTCAGCTTCTTTATGGCATCTCAATTATTGAACTGCTTTATCGACTACTTCATTGATAAGGAAGGAAAGTTTGCCTTTCCATGGCTTCTATTTTCCTCAGTGTAAGGTTTTGGAGACTTTTCTTATCATAATTTAATTCCTTTCCTTATCACTCTTGATTCTCGATGTCTAATTTAGTCCTCGCAGAAATGCACTGGAGGAGCACCACTCCAAGCTAAGCAAGGAACACTTCTCACAAACCCCATCCCAAACTTCAGTGCCTACTCCAAATGCACCTAGGAATAAAAGGAATTTACTCTCCAGTCAAGAAAGTGCAGTCAATTCTCAGAATATGGCGACGCATACAGACAGCTCAGTGCATACCTTTCAATCTGACAAGCCCCAGATGTGGGACACTACGCATGACTAAGAAACAATTATTTATGCAAGAATCTTAAAATGCTGTGGGATACATCCCTAAGTGTAAATAACTAACCTCAGCTTCACAATTATTTTTATTTCTGATGAAAGTTTTCAACTATAAAAGTGAGGGGATGCTAATTTGTGTGGAAAGCAGATAACTTTGGGATTAAATTGAATGTCATCCCTCAGAATGCAGTAAATTTGTGCAATATGGACAAGAAATAGGTTACTTATGGTGTACTGCATCTCCACTGAACAATATCAGATGCTTATACTGTAGAACTGACATTTTGCAAAGGAAATACAAGACCGGGGGAGGGAAGCAGGGAACAGAGAATTTAGATCACTTACTAGTTGCTGTGAATGTCTAATGCTGCTATTTCCATCCATTCTACTCAGAGTTTTAAAACATTTTAGTATGCAATTGGTCATCCCATTATCCCACTCTGTTGGCAGTTCCAATCATTCTGGGTGACAACCCTTCATTGCCACCAGAGAGGCAATACAAATTTAAGTGCCTGCCGTCTGCATTGCAGAATACTGATTGCTAAGTTCAAGGTTTGTTTTTGTTTTTGTTTTTTTGTTGGTTCTGAGATTTAGAAGGGAATTCTTTCAAACTCAAACACTGACTGCCAAAATTCCCCCAAAGGAGTGATGCAATGATGATAGCCAACAGACCCTAAAAAGCAAAGGAAAACAATAAAAAAGCAGTACTCAGAAAGCAGCAGAATCAACAAAAACTTGTTATTGCAATGTCATGTTATAATGGGGACCTATTCTGAAAAGTGTACGTAAAAATGGCACTTCCTTACACAGCAGATCTGCTGTCCATCTATTCCAAAACATGTCTTTATTTTGTGAAAAAAAAATATACATTTTTACTACTTTTTATTCCTGCTGGCACTGCAAAGCTAGTACAACTATTAGAGTGAGCTGGATTCTATTTTGGCTTGAGATTCATCAGCAGAACTACTACTAAACTCCAGTTGCATGGGCAAATTTTCCTATAGTTATGTCTGTTCAAACCCGTTGAAGACAATGGGGCTCCAGAGATGTCACAGAGGGCAAAATAGGACCCGCAGGATCCTGAAAGAAAGACCACCAAAGCACATGTTTTGGATCTCAATTCCAAATATCTCTTATTTATAAACGGAGTAAATCTGATCTAGAAGTGACACACATACAACCATGGAACCCCACCATAATGCCGTTCATAGTCATTCTTCCCCTCCCCGTCCACTATCGTATTTAACTTTATGTGAAGAAGATGAGACATGTAGGATTTATCATGCAGGACCAAACCAATGGGTTGATCAGCTTCAGCATTTTTCATCCTGCTGTGGCCAATAATGCAGGCTTTCCAAGGATGACGGAGAACACATCAACAGCATTTAGACATTGGAAACATTTTCTCAGTGTAATGTGGGTGGCAGGGTATTTCTTCCCTCCTCCTGGCAACCATCAGCGAATGGCCTACAGCGTGAGACTCAATTATTCTTACTTTATGGTTTACAATCATACCGTCAACTGACCAATATTCATGATAGGTCAGTCACTCAGCCCTTTTTAAAATCTAGCAACCGTCTTTGACTCTATGACCTCTTGTGGCAGTTAATTCCTTACCCTGATTGCATGCTGTGCAAACAACTATTTCCATTCATACTTTCTAAATTTGCTTGCCATCACTTCCATCGAGCGAGCTTCTTTTATTATATAATGTAGAAGGGAGGGACTGATCAGTTGTTACTATATAATTCAGAATTTAAGTATGTTGATTTCGCTCTGTGTTCTCACACCAAAATATATATGGATGCACATTTCATCACAAGGAGATTAGTTTTCAAGTGAATGATTTTAAGAAGATCATCACAATGTCAACACAGCTCAAAAAGGACCAGACGCTCCCTTTTGCAGTGGGGGGTCTAGTGGATAGGACATGGGACTGGACATCAGGAGACCTGGCTTCTATTCCTGATTCTGATACTGACCTGCTGCATGACCTTGGAAAAGTCACTTCATATTGGTCTGCACCATCCCCTTCATCCTGTCTGATGTCTACTTAGACTGTAAGCTCTTTGGGGCAGGGCCTCTCTCTTATTATATGTTTGCACAATGCTTAACACAATGGGTCCACACCCTCAGTTGGGAAGTTTAGGTGTTATTGCAATTCTGCTATTACTCCTAATGGTGAGCACCTATAGCCCTTTACTGCAAATAAAAAAAACAACACATTTCACTTATATATGATGAATTAGTTTAATATTGTAAGCATTTGAAACTCAAATTACATATTGGTATGCATAGCTGGGCAGGCACTGAATATGTACAACATTCACCTTGTGACCAGCAAGATTCACTCAATGGTAACTTTATTCTCTGCTAAAAAGTTTCACGTGAAATAATCAGAATAATCTTTTTATTTCTCACAAATCTATTGGCCAGAAACACCACCTCGTCCTATTCCTTGGTGCCTGGAAAGGAGAGGTTCAACAATGCAGGAGAAAACTGTTGGGAATTTAAAGGATTTATCTTTTTTACCACAGAAGTCATACCTCAAACCAAACACCAAAGAGGAAGTTGAGAGGACAGCATGAAGGGTGATAAGAATAAGATGTGACACTGCCTCACTCAGTGAAAGTGACACTTGGTGTTTTGAAGAGTTCATTCCAGTAGTAAAAAAAAAAAAAAGACACACCATAAAGGAAGAGAGAAAGTACTTCATATTAAGGATTCTATCACTCTTGAAGTCAGCTTCTACAATGGGTGAGCCACCAGCAACAGAACAATCAATACACATGTAAATGCATAGTGTATCCTCTGGCTGCCATCCATTCTGAAGAGCTAGCAAAGGACTGAAATGGACAGAGTACCTGCCCTAACTTCTTATAGGTTTCTCTCGTAGGCCAGCATACAACAACTAAGCTGTAAGAGGCTGTATTTGCATTAGACAAGTTAATACCTTCAACATAGCATGAGCCAGCAACAGTGCAGCTGCAGTACTACTAATCTATTAGTGTAGACAGGACTTGGGCATTATTACTGCAGTATCATGAAAATCTGGGAGTTCTACCTACACCAGCATTTGCACAATTGCTACTTCAATATAGCAATCCTTGGTGGTAGCTGTTGTAATCGAGGTACTAATTTTTCTAGTGTAAACAAGGTGAGGGAGTGCATTTACTGATGCATTCCTCTTCAAGTAGTTGCAGACATGGATCCATTCAGGTGTGCGCACATCCAGTGCACTGAAACTAGAGAACTTTGCTTAGCAGTAACCATCAGGGAGGTGCTCAGTTCCAAACCCCCCATTCAGTTCCTTCTTACCACTTGTGGCCTGAGTCGGAGCATACAGTGTGGTGTCCACCTCATGTTCATTATCACAGTGTTTCCGTGGTGTTTTTCCTTTTAAAAGTTTGCTTAGTAGTACTTTAAGTGTTAGTTTAGTGTAGTGTAGTTATTAGAGTGTAGGCCAGGGTAATGCCTTCTCCAGGTTTCAAACACTGTCCATTGTGTAGGGTTGCTATACCAACTAGTGACCCCCCACACTCAATGTTTATTGTGTCTTAGTGAAAGAACACACTAAGGAAAGATGCTCTATTTGCAAGTTATTTATGAAGAGAACACAGGTGGCAAGGGACTTGCGTTTAAGTAGCACCTTATGGAGCAGGCCATGAGGCCTGCGTTGGCGCTGAGGACCTCTGCAGATCGTCAGACCCTCCAGAGAGTACCTGAGCCAGTATGGACTGGGCTGTACCTCTACATTAAGATTCTTCACCTAAAAGGAAGAGAGATCATTCCCCTTCCTCTGGTCCCCTGCGGAAGAGATAACCCATAAAACAGACTGGGCTGCCCCAGAGCATGGAGAGAGTCCTCCTCCATGTCAGAGTGGTACAGACTGGCATTGAGAGTCTTCTTGTATGCAGGACAGAGCCAGGCCATTAACCCACTCGCTGGTACCGAGGCCTGATCAATAAGACTCCGTGCTGCTGAGTCCAGTACCAATGACAGTGATGTTGGCAACAACAGTCTCCACACTATCGATATACCAGGCAACAGTGGACTAAGTCAAGCCGTTCTGTTCTGCTCATTCAAGAGCATTTGACTGTGGTGGCCTTGTCTTCGATGCCACTGACACCCCCCTACCACTGACGACTGACTTACCAGTGTCGATATCATCATCTACACCACCTCATACTCGGGGTCCTGGGTTTCTGTTGGCTTCCTGTACTGAGGGGACTGCCGGAGCAGATACAATTTTCAGTACTGATGACAATTCTGGCGCAGACCATATCTGAGGGTCTGGTATCAACTTCATCTTCAACACTGATCCCATTTCAGTATGGTGAGTAAGTCTGATGCCTTCAACTGTTCCATCAGTGCTGATGAGGCCAACGTGTTGGACTGTGGATGATTCAGGCCATTTGTTAATTCTACCTGGTGTGGCTCCTCTTCTACCACCCAACTACTTAGAAGAATCTTCAGGATAGAGTGCAAAGATGTCTCCCTCTCCCTTCACCTTCCTGGTACTGTTTTTGGAGCTAGTTGAGGCCACCTGGAGATCAACCATCACTACCAGGATTGGTACTGCTTACAGTAGGGACAAAGATTCCTGACCCAGTTCCTACTGGTCACCAGTGCTGCACCTCTACCCACAACAACTTCCTTGAAATCCCTGGGAGGCTCCTTGGTCGCTGAGGTCCCCATTGTCTGCTCATTACAGAGTTAGATCATCTATTCTTCTAGTAGTCTCTGCCAGGGCCAAATTAACCTTTTGTGGGCCTGGTGCCAAACTTATTTGTGGGCCTGGGTGGGAGCAATGGAGCATGGTGTGGGGAGGTCAGTTCCCAGAACGAGGGGCCAGCCGGGGCAATGGGGCATGGCATGGCAGGGGTGGCCCAGCTACACCCAGGCCAGTGTGCGGGCACTATTTACAAACCGGCAGTTGCCAGACACACAGTGGCCTGCCCAGCCCTGTGCTGCCAGCGTACCCCTTCCCCTTGGGGGGCAGGCCCATGCTGCACCACACTGCCCCCCAACCAACATCCTCCCAACTCCCTAGGGCCAGAGCCCCCCCAGACCACTAAGCCCAGTGCCCCCTGCAACCTCCACCATACAAATGCACAGCACCCTGCCCAGTGCCACCCTGCCCAGCACCCCCACTCCATAGTGCCCCAATATACACATCTTCCCTGCCCCCTCACAGCCCAGCACTGCCCCCGCAAGAAACCCACTCCCCCACGCCCTGCCTCCCGGCCGCACTCACTGGCCCTGCTGGGGGGCAACTGTGTCTGCCAGGCTGAGCCAGCAGTGCAGCCAGAGCTGGTTCTGGTCGGGGAATCGCTCCGGTCCCTCGGGAGTGGTGTGATCAGCCAGGCCAGGGCCTGCTCCAGCCTGGCTCCCTCAAGATGCACTTCCCCTGGAGGGGCCCAGCCAAGCTCCCCGCACTGTCTCCTTCCCCCACGTCCCCCACCCTGGCTGAGTTTGGCCAGGCTTCTGCACCAGTTCCAGGCGGCTCAGCTCCGGGGAGACAGGCGGGGCCCCACAGGTAGTGGGAAGCAAAGACTGCTCAGAGCTGGAGGTGCACTGGGGTCTGGCCAGGAGGCAGAGAGGAGCAGGGGGGTGGGACTGAGGACGCAGCCGGCAGGCAGCTCGAGAGGAGCAAGCGGTGGGCAGGGGAAGCCAGAAGGGTCTCAGGGCGCAGTGCCCCTTCTGAGTATGGGCCTGGCTCCGTGGAGCCATTGTAAACCCAGGGCTGGGCTCTACACCTGAGTTGCCTGAGCCACCTCGGGGGGAGGGCCTTCCTCTGACCTGGTGCAACCTGTACCCTTGATGAGGTCAGATGTATTACCACAAGAGATTTCATTTATCTCTTCTTCCTCTTACCAGATGCTGCTGCGGTGCCCAAGTCTTCATTTCCAGTACTGGAGGATTTTAAATCATATCATGACCTCCTGAGATGAATGGCATTGTCAATGGGTATTCAAGCTGAATTTGTTCTGGAGAACACCCATAAGTTAGTGGACATTCTTCAGTCCTCAGCTTCCAAGAGTTTCTTCCCCCCCACATAAATGAAGCAATACTGGAGCCTGCAAAATCTCTGTGGAATATCCCAGAGTCTAGAACACACACAGCTAAGTGTACTCACAAGAGATATTATGTCCCCATGCAGAATTTCTGTTTTTTTCCTCTCACATGCACTGCTCAATTCCCTGGTTGTGACAGCAGCAAATGAGAGTGTACAGCAGGGGAAGTATAAATCTATGCCTAGGGACAAGGAGGCTAAAAGGTTATATTTGATGGGGAGAAAAGTTTATTCAACCTCCTCACTACAAATGAGCTGAAAGTCATTGAACAAAACTCTAAACCCTGCATATGATGGAAACAACTTCAAGCCACATGGAGCTGCCGCATCCCCAGTACCCCCTAGTTCCGGCACGCCTGGTATCACTAGGTGGGTAAGACTGCAAATGTTGAATAGCTCCAGATGGCCAGCAGAGCCTATAATAAGGGGTCAGATGCATTCCTTAGCAGGGAATCTATATTTAAGGGATTTGGAATAGAGGCAAGAGAAATTTACACATGGATCTTTCCATAGTTATTAGAAACCCTAGAAAGTACACAAATGTCTCTCAAACATAATAGCCATTTGACATTTTGTGATCACAAAAACACTGCTGTGTTCCGGAAATACACAATTGTTAGCAGTAAAATGTTGTTTCTGTGCATTAATACACTCTAGCACACTCCATCTAATAACTCATACACATGTAATAATTTCCTCTGACATCAAGTATACACATCAGATCTTTCCTCTTTCATACTTGCAACAAGCACAAGGATGCTATTTTAGCCATGTAACATACCGCTCATAGCTTAACATTGTCTCCCTCCGTCTCCTCCTCAGTTGCAATATACTTTTTCCTCACATTTCATGGGTATAACGAATCTTCACTTTCATTAAAACACTTGATGCATGTGCATAAGTGGAATCAGACTGTCTGTTAAAACTTACTGCACATTCTCTCTTCGTATCACAAGCTGCAATCCCTGGATCTCAAACGAATAATACTAAGGGTATAATTCAGTCCTTGGGGTTTTAAAATTGTTAATAAACTTCTTAAATTGTGCTCTCAAGGTATGAGATTAGTCAATCTCCTTTGTGGAGGTGCAGCCTTGTATTCAGCTACAATCTCTGAATTGTTTTAAATGCAGTAAGAAGGAATTAAATGGAATTTGAAACCCTGGCACATAGCTTGAAAATGCAAGTCCATAAAAAACAATTCCAAACCAATAGCAAAAGTCATTTAATTCCAATAAAAAGTTTTGAATTAAAGAGTGAAAGCAGCATGAAAAGGACTGATATAATAGATGACCATTTAGTGTTATTTTAAAGAGGTAATTGAATAAAATGCTTTGTGATATTAACTTAAGCTAATGATACCAGCAGCTTACCTAGTTCTTTGGGGGGAAAAAAGTCTTTGCTCTTGTGCTGTATCTATACTAGAACTGCAACTGGACGAGAAGACGTCTCAAGCTCCCTTCCAGTCTATGATTCTATAATCCACTGTTACATCCACCACTATATCACTGCAGTGACAGGTGGGACAGGAAAAGCAACCATTGCAGAGGCAGTGGTACAATCACTCCTCCCAATATAATCCCACAATGCTCCAAAATACTTGAACAGCACAGCATACTGGCACTCTGACTACCAAATTACTCAACTACTGACTGCATGCAGACCTGAGAACCCCCAAGGTATTGCATGGATTGTCCTGACTTTGTCCATATCCCATACCCAACCAGAGGGCACAAAGGTATAATAAAAATGAAATTTTACTAAGATTTCCTTAAAACTTCTGAACCTTTCTGTCCCTCGAGGATTCACCCCCACCCCTCCCCAAAAAATCAAAGGATCAAATCAATGGTTAGATGGTGTACATTGCAGAGACTGCCAATTTATTACCTCAGCAGTATCTCCCACACAATTAATTCAGAATGTAGCCCCAGACTTTTACAACACGTACACAGATCTTTGCGCAAGACAGAATATTTGAAGCAGCCAACACAAACAAAAAATCACAAATGGGTGCAAAGAGACACAACACACCATGGATATTATGCACCTGTGCCAAACAACTGTACTGATGTAAATCATGTCTGCGTGGTGTGGCGCTCTGTCCCCCTCTAGTGGCGGTTAGATCAGCTAGAGATTGATGAGCCTTGGCTAACAGAGGTGTGATTTTTAGCTCAGGCAGCAGAAGCTTCTGAATTAAGTTCAAAAGGTCCTAGGTTTGATCCTAGCTGCCAACAATTGAGGTCTGATGCCATTACACTTAGAATGACAGAATAGGTGCAACAACCCACATATGTTGCAGCAAGTTCCATGTGTACACATCATGCATTGTGTGCACCAGACATAGGGTGGCTAGCATGTGGACACACTATTCTGCAATGATTTCCATTTCTTTAATACCAAACAGCTTTGTGTAAACAAAATCAAAAGAGTTAAACTTCTAGGGCATCAATACTCTGAAAACAGTATTAACATTTTCACATGAGCTGAAGTGCCTCTCTCTTCAAGTGAGATATGGGTAGGTAAAACCATGGAAATGTGGCCACAAGGCTTAGAGAGCTGAGCATTCTCATACAGAGATGCAGTTTAAAAATTAATTCTGTATCCTGTGTTCCTACACGAAATAATTGCTAAGTCTTACCATGATTGTGTCCTTCCTTTAACTGAGCACATTGACTGGATCAAAATTTGGACATCCTAGTACCATGTGAACGTAACTGTCCAGTTGATTCCTGGTTCTCTTGCAGATACTGAGATTCTATCCAGTTACAACACTAATGCCTAAATTTGAATTTGAATATTCTCACCAGTGTGTTAAGACACTATTGTTAGTTTCACACAAGTTTTGATGACAAGGGTCAATCATCTTTCAGGGATTAGCCTGCAGGTCATCAAGTTTCAAAGAATTCGTTAGCAGGGATTTTGCTATTGATGGAGAGAAGACAGTTGGTCAAAAGATATTCTTTTGTGAATTCTGCACTGGCCGCAAGTGTTCCTTGGGACAGAAATTAATTTTTTTTTAAAGAAAATGCTAAGACAAAGATAAATTGTACAAGTGCCCTGGGGAAAATTGCCTTGGAAATATTTAGGTTCCAATGTAAATGTAGTGGTTCTTAAGTTTGCTTCCAGCCAATTCCTTAAAAATGTAATCACCAAACTAGTAACAAAAATAAACCAAAAAAAAAGAAAAAAAAAAACCCACCTGGTGCTTATACTTGAGAAAGTGCCGAACACAGTGACTCTAGATGCTGGAAAGTCAGTACAGGTTTATTCCACCTATCACTTTTAAGAAGATCTGTGTGATTCACTATGAAAATATTGCACATATTTTCCTATTAAAGACAGTTTATTTTTGGTTTTACTTATACCCAAGTACATATTAAAATATATCCTGAAAAAGCAAGGGATATGATTGGCAAAGACTGACACAGCACAATTCATTGGTTTGAACGTAACACTTACCTTCCATACATATTTTTGTAAAGTAACTTTTTGTAATAAAGTTTAGTCATAATAAGACATTCAAGTGCCTACTTATAGCACTTAGGTTTAGGTTAAATAGGTGTGATTGAATATTCTATTTACTCCATGGTTATCTTCTGCATAAATGTGTTAACTAAAGCTGCTTCTTTTTTTCTATTGAAGAAACAATTGACATACAAGTGATAGCTGTTCCAACACAGAATATCTTGAAATGCTGGTAGACTGCAACCCACTGAGACACAGAGACGCACACTTACATAAATGTTTCTGCTGATAGGTTACACAAGGCCCAATTTTGGCTTTGGTGGCAATAATCTTTGCTTCACAAAGATATCAGAAATTGTTGAAGAACTTTTATGTTGATGACTCAATGAAATAATTAAACTTGGGGTAGTCCAAAACTTGACTCTATAAAAAGAGAGGCTAGAAAATATTTAGGTTGCAATCAGTCTCTTAAGCTGCAGGAGAAATGGAACCCAGCCATATTGCGCTGCTCTTTGTTTGACCGAAGGCAAAAACAATTGTACTGTATACTAATCAGAACTGTAATCTCTATAATGACAAGACACTCCCCAAAGCCCTAAGGAAATAACCAGAAGAGATTGTAGTTAAGCTTCCAATGAACAGTCATTATAGATAGGATCAAAAAAAAAAAAAAAAAAAAAGGGCTGACAGCCCATAATACAAACTGCAAAAGCTATTCTGTATCATCATCTGAACCCTAAAGAAAACTGATGACATTTCATTAAGTCTTGTTTAAATTTGAAGAGTGGTTTGAAGGTTTTTCTCCTCCCATCATCCTTCACTTCACATTGTCTCCTTCCCCCCCTCCCAACTTTCTTACCTAGAAGAATCTAAAATCATTTTTTTCTATCATGGAAGAAATATCAATAGGGCTTTTGGTTAGTTGTGTTGGCCATTAGCACTATTAATTTGAGACCTATGCATAACATTACAAAAAAGGAGCAATAAAATAGGCTTTAAAGCTGTAGCCCCGATGAAGCAATGTCTCACCGTGTCACAGGCTTCAATATTGATTTTTCACAAAACACCGTCAAAGCTGGTTTGCCAACACATAGGTTCTATACAGGTTCCAGTTTTCAACACGGGTACACTTAACACAAGGGACATGTTTCCTTCAGTAATATGAGATACTATTGTTCCAGGAATAAGGCCAAACCGATCCTCCTGATACATGACTTTGTTTTGGTTTTTGCCTTGTTAAAGCACCTAGTTATACACAGGGCTGAGAAAAATAGCTTTGCTTATTATTCAAAGTATGTTTGAAATGTTAATTGAGTATAAAATGTTCACTCCATATCCAGAACGGACTGCAGCAGAACCAACTGCTACCTCTCTTCTCCTAATCCAAATCCAAGCAAGAGCATTGGAGTGGGGGAGGAAAAGTCAGTTAAAAAACAAACTCTGCTTTGCTACCAGTTTTCCCCAGGCTCTTGACAAATTCTGATTCAAAGTTCCCCTTTGTAAGAGAGATTTAGTGTGACTAATACAGTCGTGCATTCTACTTCAAATTAAAGCTTTACTGCTGCACATGATCTGAAGTCAATAATAATAATAATATATTCATGATGCCAGAAACCTGTTCATGGTTTTGTCTAAAAGTTTAGTCTTCCAACATATTCAGCTAAAAGACCCCTACTGTTTAATTAATTATATTTGAGAAAAGTGAGCCAATGGAAGGATCTGTTGAAAGAAACACTTTTCCCCTTCACCTTGTGATGCAACAGATGTTACTTATTTTAATGGGAACAAAGGATTTCTAAATTGGGTCAACCACTGATTCTATAGGTCCAATATCCCTGCCCCCACAAAGCATACGTAGCCAATACATGCTTCCAAGAAAGAAGAACCTTCTATGCCCCCACAAAGCATATAGCTAAAGTGTTTAATTCTATACAGGTGGAGGAGGAAATCCCTCAGCCGCATTAGGAGTCAGTTTAGTTGTTTCCTTTAAAATAAAAAACAAACATTCATTCATTTAGCTATACTGCATGGGGGTATATTTTAGTACTGAAGAGAAGTTCATATTAATGAAAGATCGTACCTTTGCCGCCTTCTTCTGGTGTATTATTTATAAAGTATGATAAATGTGCAAGGCACCTTAGAGATAAAAGGCAACATCTGCGGCCTGAAGCACTTACACTATGAATGTTTTTAACTACAAAGTGCACTTCTCTCCTGGTGTTTATTTTTCAAGATATAAGCAGGGTTAGTTTGATCTTTCTGTCATGGAGAGGCGTTCATTCCATCTGCAAGGAAGGGGAGGACAGTTCATCGAAACGTGCAGCTCAGCCGGAAGACAGATGTGACACTTGAGCTTCACAGCAAACAATCAAGGAATACAAAAGAAGGCAATAAAAAGAATGTAGGAAGAAAAAAATATGTACATTGACCACTGCCATGAGGGGAGCTGAAATATTGTTTACTTCCCCATCCTCCAGTTTTGAAAGTTCTAGCTAACCAGCCTAAAAATATCCGTGCATCTCACAATACAACCTGTTACAATTTTTATTTATCATTTGAGTGCTGAAATAAAACAGCTTTGTAATCCCATTGAAAGGAGAAAAAGAATGGAATTAAATTCATTTGCTATTCTAGATCCCATTGCCAATGTTACTTTAAATTGCTTTTGACTGAACCAGAAAGTTCAGGTTAACTGAACAAGAGGATTCACAAAGCAAATTACCTCAATACTAATGGCAAGGAAGAAAGATCCCTGATTAGTAAACCCTGTTGGATACTTTACAGTCTGAAGAGTTGAGAGATGCCAGAACTAAATCAAAGAGGTGAAAATCAATAGGGTTTTAATCAGTGGTGGATTACAGTAGGATTTATTTGCTTAAAACCAGCAGGAGTAGATAAATCCCCCACTGAGATTAATTACTAGCAAGGGAGGTGAGGGGGAAGTAGAGCAGTTATCTTAGTGGGAGCTATGAGTGGCAAGAAGAACATCAGTGGATCTATAGGGCTACTGCTTAGATCTCTCCAATCAATATCCCCCCTTCAAATTCCCAGCACTCCCTTTTTAGCTTCCTACAAGGCATCTCATTTTAGGGCATGTGTTATTAAATACACAGAACTTGTGAAACTTGTAAGTGTGAATCACTATCTTGGAAGGTTTTAAAAAAAAAATACAAAAAGATCAATTTTTATGCCTTTTAAGCTGAAGGTTAGGTCGTCAAGTATTACACCAAAAGCAGTTGCGATGAATTGACAGATCACATTTTGAGATGTCCCCTCTGCAGGCTTTCCAAAGCACAAACAAGTTGGATTAACGATTCACAGCCTTATTTTGAAAGGGGTTGAGCATCCACTGCACCCACTGAGGTCAATGGGAAACAGAGGAGCATCTTTGAAAATCAGGCCATCAGTGCTTAGCCATTTAATTTTATTCACTTCCCAAGTGCATTTTTAAGGCCTCTGATGAGAGAAGTTAGGATTTCCTCAAATTAAGCATTAATGCAAAATACACGACTACAAAGTGACCCATCCAGCAGATTAAGGATAAGACAGCAGTCAGACAACCCCTCTGGTGAACAGCACGTAACTTTAGAACCAATTTCGGAATAAAAAATTACCATGGTTTTGAGCTATTTAAGGGATTTGCTAAATACAAAAAACAAACAGAACAAAGTGCTGTTAGTCAGTGTTTTGATTCTCTACTAGCCTGGCAGAAAAATATTATTTTTTTCCCCTTCCAGTTTTATGCCTACCTTACCATTACATAAAGATCAATCCCTGTTTACAAATGAGTTCTTGTACAAAATCTGAGACATTAAATTTGCCATGCACAAACCAGACTGGTAGGTCATTCACTTACTTCTGTGATTAATAGATGATACATATACATCTTAAACATGGGTCAGAAGGATTATACTGTCTGTGTTATTTCCTTCTAGGAGATAGTGCATGAAAACTCTGAGAAGTCTAGTGTTCTCTTGATGGTGGTCTATTTTAATGACTGTGTAAAGCAAAGGTTAGCGGCACAACTTTTGTTTCTTTGCATTTTCTCAAATACAACCACGTGTTGCAATCTGTACAGTAATTCAGAGTAGGTTCTTTATTAGGAAAAATGCAAATTCCATACAGATTTCATATAAATTACAAAAAACAAAATTATAAATCATCTCCCCACAAATACCTCACTTAATTGAATGTGCAGTCTCCGTGAAGCAAATGAAGTCTCTCCAATTAGTCTACCATTTTAAAGCAGATCATAAAAATAATCCAAGCCTTGTCCCAGCTCCCAGATGGCTACTCCAGTCCCCAATTCCTTTGCAAGTTCTAAGCGCAACTGGATGGACTAAGAAAAGGATAGAGAAGGTAATCAGTTTTTGCTGAATATAAACATTAGAAACTGCATGCAGCCCTCTCTTTGTAGTATTAGACACAATGCATAACAAGATTTTTTGATTAAGTATTTTTTTCTTACGACCTGATGCCTGGAGACTATAGTTTTAAGTATTCACTGGTCAATAAGTGCAGAGCCAGATTAGTCCCACCAGTTAGGGGATTTTTTTAGTGCATCAACCTAGCATATGATGACTAACTGGACATACAGAACAGCCTTGAAGTAAGCAATATTCTGAACTACGCACTGAAGTATTTTTATTTGAGCTATCACTTACACGATGTACTGCAATGCACACTTTGAAAACTGTGTCACCAGAAATTTCAATTCTCCCAGAAGTCTTAAGTCAATTGACACAACTTGTCACGTAGCAAATATTCTGTGTTTACAGAATGTCATCTCCTACCCAAGGCCATTCTTTTCATATTTCAGGGCAAACTCACAAAGAAAATTACATCTTAAAGGGATACTGTCAGGCTAGTATTTAAGAAAAAAACTAAAACAAAAACAAAAAAACCCAAACCCAAACCAAACAAAAACAACAACAACAAAAGATTCCTTATCTATGTTATAACCACAACTTTAGATTATTACAAGTGAAAGAATTTCAACAATTTTACGTTTGGCATTTCTCTCAGCCTGGACAAACCAAGGTAGTATTTTTCTAGTCCACTTTCAGATTCTCTTGTACTAGTGCAATGCTGTAAAGTCTGAACTGCAAACACTACAGGGAAGTGTTTAAAACTTGTTCTCATTGGAATTAAACATCATGAATATATCTGTTTGTCTTGGGGTTTGTGGCTGTTTTTTACAAAATCTGAATAAGTTCAAATTTGAGCAGACAAGATACCTATAATTACCCAATTACGATGAAGAAACTGGGTTGTGAGGGGGAAGCTAAAAGACAATTTGGTGTCACTAGCCGATTTAAATACTTTTATATGAGTGATTTTTCAGCTTTGCTTCAGTGTAGAAATCTCTCTAAACCTTTCATTACAGCCTGTTAAGAATGGAAGGAAAATTCTATTTACATGTGTATAAATACACCAATTGCCACAGTACGGCATCTACTCTTCAGAGACGAAAGAATACATGAAAAAATTCTAAAAAAAAATTAGAGGAATTATGTTCAAAACCCAGATGGAGTCTGCCAATAATGCGATAAAAGCATTCTGCAAGACCAAGGAGAATGTAGCTGGACAACTTTCAATGCAATCTGTCTTTGCTAAGGTGCAGCTACCTTGGGGTTTTCCCCATGTGGCTCAACCAGTACTAGCAAGAAAAGAATTTAACACAGTGATAAACACTTTCACATCCTGTCTACATTAGGGCCAATGGTGGGAAAGGTGCTCATGAAGCGGAAAGGAACATTCCTCTCCCACTTACATAATGTGGGCTTCTGATGGATTCATAATGGTTTAGTCATTTACAATTTGGCACTCTCTTTTCTAAGCTTAATATACTTTCATTATAAGCTTATTTTCCATTCCAGTTGACTCTTCAAGTCCGGTCTCTAAGGTTTGTCCACATATAGACTTACTGCACAGCAAGCTGTGGTGTAAATCTATAGCGCACTAGTTTGCTTCATGCACTAATTGGCAGTGTGTGGAGCCCGATACTGTGAACTAAAAGCTCCCTACTGCACTTTGACCTACATTTCTCTCTGTTTAAAATAGCAATAGAGGTCGAAGCACTCCGGGGAACTTTTAGTGCGTAGTAGCAGGATCCACAATAGTGACGCAGTGCACGGCAGGCTAGTGGACTGTAGATTTACACTCGGCTTGCTGGGCACTAACTCTCCACATGGAGAAGCCCTAAGTTGATGTGGGACAATCAAGTGACAGGGTGGCCTCTTGTACAAAAACAAAGGATTCCCTCAAAAATGCAAGGAGGCAAAGCAGTAGCCACCATCTTCCCTCTTTTTCTCTTATCCCCTTCTCATCTGAAGAAGGGACATAGACATACCTTTAATGTTGGGTAGAAGACAACATGCTTTCCTCCTTTACTTCTGCAAAGCACAAGAAGAAAACTGAGATAACACAGTATTATTGGCACCCAAGAGTTAATATGAAAATAGAAAGCCAGTCTGAGGAAGGGAACTTTGTATAATAATTTGCAGAAGTAACCTTTGATTCTTTACTTGTTACACAAACCGTCTTCAGGATATGTGCACTGTTTAAAGATTTATGATTTGATACAGTATTTCAGTGTCTTTGTCTATCTTTGGTATCTTCTTAGGCTATGTCTACACTACAGCTGGGATTGACGCTCTGAGATTGATCCAACAGCGGTCAATTTAGCGGGTCTAGTGGAGACCCGCCAAATCAACAGCAGATCACTGTCAGGTTGACCCCTGTTCTCTACCCTTGATGAGAAGAGTAAGGTAAGTTGATGGGAGAGTTTCTCCCATCGACCCCCTGTGGCGTACACCTCACAGTAACTCGACCTAAGGTACGTTGACTCCAGCTACGTTATTCATGTAGTTGGAGTTGCGTAGCGTAGGTCGAGTTACCACGGTAGTGTAGACATAGCCTTAGCAACTGAAGACATGCAATATATTCCCAGGTGACATACTTCACTAGTGAAGCATATTTTCTGCTCTGGATCATATTAGCATTCACCCTAGTAAACCTCTGTAAAGTGGAAGTGGGGATGGGAAGATGCTAATTCTTTCCTGTAGCTTGGCTAACCCAGTGCAGACAGGATGATCCTCACAGCTGTCAATCAGGCAGGTGGCAGCAAGTCAGGAGGAGGAGGATTTTCAGGCCCAGTGTACTCTCTGATTGATTCTCTCTTCCAAAAGGCTCACAGATAAGAATGTTCAAAGAACAGGTTCCAAACTTGGGTGAAGGGAAATATAGTCAACACTACATAACCTAAGTTTGATTTGCCAGAGGCTGTCCTGGAAGCATGGCTGTACTGAGTTAAATAATGCCATTGAGCCAACCATTCAAGTACAGGATCTCAGATTTGCCTTTTGAGAGCAAGCCTCCATCTTCAGGTGCCAACAATACCTCAAAAAAAAAAAAAAAAAGACTTCTATACAAACAGTTAGAGGCATGCTGGGGTGTTAATATATCCCATGCTAGCTTGCTGCAAACTAACCTCCAGTGTGGATCCCCCAGTTTGTTAATGCACTTCCATCTAGATCTCTTTGAAATGGGGCTAGCTCAAAGCACATTAATGACCTGTTACTACCCATCAACAGGGTCCACACAAAGCAGATTCACACCCCAGCATGCCCCAAGCTAGTTTTTGTGTAGACAAGCTCTCAGTCTTCAGTTGGACTTTGCACAGAGAAGTTGTAAACACGGATCATTGTTTACTGATTTTTATGCAATACAAAGAAAAATGTAATTGTTTGACATACACAAAGTAATTTCAAAACAGCATACCAAAGAATTCAAAATGAGAGATGATAGATCAGAGGCCTTCTCTTACAGAGTTACAGAAAAAAATCAAAAACTAGTCATTGAACAGTTAAATATCGTTAAACCTCCTGCATGATGCCCTTTTCAGAAAAAGTATAACAAATAAATGCAGAAGATTATGTATTTATTTGAGCAACACAAATCCACAGATATACGTTATTAATTAATATTATATCAAAATTCCTCAAGAGGGAACAATTTTATAAGCTTCCTTAAATAAGGTAAAAAACCTTAACACTCCAGTATGGCTGCACAGTTGCAGAGAGGCAGGGACAGAGCATGGATGATAGTGAGGAAGAAGTGCTGAAGAATGGATTAAATTCTGGTAAGAGGTGTATGTAATCAGAAACCAAGCAAGGAAATACACAAGGAAGGCTACTGAGCCAGGGAAGTAATACCTGAGAGCTGAATTAGCCGATGAATCTTAACAATTCTGTCAGCTTTTCCTTGAGCAGCTGATTTGAGTTATGAAAAATATGGGGAATAATTCCTCACAGTTCTAAGCAAATTTGAAAAGTATCATAAGTCTAAGAATGTGAGAGAAGTTTGTGGCAACCCTGGTGATTTAGCTAAAAAAAAATTGTCAAACTGACAGGGCCACATTTAAAATAAGGGAGCATTTTAAAAATGTTTCACCCAAGAAGTTTCATGGGGGAAAAAAATCAATTGTTCACTGAAGAATTATGATGCTTTTTTAATGCAAGGACAATGCATCACAAAATTTACTTCATTAATGTATTTGGATTAGTGCATCTTATATAAGTTATAATATATTAGAAAATATACTGATAGAATTTTATAAAAGTAATGACATTTTGGTTATAGAATCTTTGCCAAAAAGAGAGGAGAACACATGCAACTGATGGTCTCTTACAAGGTTAACAAATTGGGGTTTAGCAAGATGTTGCTATTATTCCTTTTATCTGTTTAAAACGGTTTTCTTCTAGTATCAAGCACTTATTTATTCTTGTATTATGACAAAGGAAAATAGCCTTATTTGTCCTCTACAACTTTTGTTATTTTGTATACCTCCTGATGCTCTTTTTAAGGCAGCTGTCCTGGTCTTTTTAGTCTCTCCAAATCCCTTTATGGCTCCTCATTTTTATTGCTCTTTGCTAGGCACAGTCAATTTCTGCTACGTCCGAGTAACTCTAAGGCTGAATTTGCCAGGCTCTGTTATTCCTAAAGGTGTTGCTCATATATATATATATAGTCAGACTTATGGCAAACCACTCACCAGCTCAGAGGTTGCATCTCAGACTTTTGTTTAAATGAGCCTTGACAGATAACTTAGGTAGGGATGCTCTGCATACCCAAAATACTTCTGAAGATCTGATCCACCAGACTTAAGTGTTAAAGTTTGTTTTAGCTACATTTGTTACTTCATTCAACCTTCCCTGGCTTATTTCTGTCCCCTGAAATCCTCTTTTATGTTCCTATTCATGGCTACCATAGCTGACAAACTGCAGACTCTCAGGGCTTGTCTTCACTACTCGCCTGGATCGGCGGGTAGAAATCGATCTCTCGGGGATCAAATTATCACGTCTCGTCGGGACGCGACAATCAATCCCCGAATTGACGCGTGTACTCCACCAGCGCAGGTAGGAGTAAGCACTGTTGACGGGGGAGCCGCGGCGGTCGATTTGCCGCTGTCCTCACAGCGGGGTAGGTTGGCTCAGATACGTCTAATTCAGCTACGCTATTCGCGTAGCTGAATTTGCATATCTTAAATCGATCCCCCCCCCCCCCCAGTATAGATTTAGCCTCAGTATGCTGAATTCAGTCACATATTATAGAAGTAGTAATTCAGTGTCTATGGGACTCAGGCCCAAGAATATTCACAGAGCAATAAGTAAATGACTGCCACTCACTTTTTGTATTCCAAATAGTGTTCAGCTATTTGTTCATCCCAAACAATTTTCGGTTTGTTTTCCTTCAGGGTTTCGATGTACCTATAAATTAAAACCACAGGTATAAAATTAGTTTTATAATTATTCGAGAGAAAAGTTTAAACCATTAAAAGTATGTTAAAGCTACTTATCCATCCAAGTGGCATATGTATAGAGCAGGTTGAATATTTATTAATAGTTTACTCAACAACATCCTTCGTCAACAGTCTAATATATCCTTTGCAAATCAGGTTTTTTTCCAGCCCATTCAAGCAGCTAAACAGATATGCATTTTTTTTTTTTTTTTTGCAACTGATGAATTTACTCATAGATGTATTTTCATTATCTAACTATTATAGCATACCCACTCTAGTACTTGAGCACATTTGAGGTCTGTTTCTAGGACACTGACGCCAGGGATTTGAACCAAATTCTCCCTAGCTAGCAATACATAATATTTACCTATAGTCAACTACATCAGCAAAAAGATTTATGACTCCTACACCCTGCAGAAAGCCATTTCCTAAAAGTGTAGGTTAGTTCTTTTCAAAATGAGCTGCTTGTGTATGTACTGTTTCCTCTTAGCACAGAGCTCCATGGAAGACATTTTTCACGTTTTGTTTTGTTCGATTCACTTGTTTGGGTACCATCCTTCAGAGAAATGACACACTTGCCATCTGTCACTGTTGGTGTCCTTCCAAGACAGGCAGAACCTAATCATGTCAAAATTTGAATGTAGAGTCCAAATCAAACCTGCACCTTCAGGAAGGATTTATTTTATTCAAAAAGGAATGATGGTCCAATAGTTTGGGAATTAACCTGGCCCTTGGGAAACCCACATTAAACTCTCTCTGCCACAGACTTCCTTCCTACGTGACTTTGGGCAAGTCATTCAGTCTCTCAGTGTCTCAGCTCCCCATCTGTAAAATGGGGATAGAGCATTCCCTATCTCACAAGGATGTTGTTAGGTTAATACATTAAAGACTGTGAGACACTCAGATACTATGGTCATGGGAGCTATATAATTATGATAGATATATTTTTCCTCTTGCATATCCTCCTGCCTCTTTTTAGTATGAATCATCTTTGCCCAGAAGGCAGAACGTAACTTTTTCTGACTGGATATTGGAGTTGCTATTGATTGACAGTTCATCCCATTTCTAAGAGGCACTGCCTTCTTTCTACAGATAATCACAGATTTGAAACCAAATCCCCACTTGCCAGTGCATCACCTTACAATGGTCCCTACAGATTAACTGAGTAGGCAGGAAGAGAGCAGAAAGGTGATGTTAATAAAGACTACTCTTCTCCTGAATTTCTATTTCTGCAAGGTTGATTAAAACCATCTGTTCCATAACATAGGACTCATTATAGCAGAAATTTCTCTGCTCCGAACATTTACAGGAAAAAAATTGACTTTAAATCTTTTTATTTTTAAATTCAAAGTTTCCATTACCCAAGTTCAAGATGGCATAACCGATTTCCATCAACCATTATCCTGACCTGTTAGTCCTGAAATCCCAGACTATACATTTCAAAAAAGAAAATGGTTCGTATTTCTGAGCTTGATAAAGATTTATTCTCCCCTTTCTTCAAATATTATTCCAAATGCAATTACAACATTCCCTACTATACAGAATACTTTCACCTCTCTGCTGTGGTTTTGCTCAGCTGTGCGTTGGTACATAGCCGGTCTATGATTCAAATTGCATTTTTACGAGAGAAAGGAATTTAGTTTTATCTAGTGCAATTCACGTTGAAGCGATCTCAAAGTGCTCCACAACATGACCTAGAGTGTGCTAGTTCAGTAACTGTCAACAAACATACTGTAGTACCGATTGTAAGGTCAGCAAGGGCTGATTTATACGGTAGTCTTGAACATTTAGTTTTTCACTGACAGGTAACGTAGGATTAAGATCCTTGTTCTTTTTTTGAAAAGTGCCATAGAATCTTGAACTTCCCTTTGGATCATCATTAAACATGGGCAGCAAAGAGCTAATTTTCATATTTAAATTCAAGGACAGCACTTAGCACCTTGCTCCATTTCAGAACTGCATCATTGATAGTTATAACAGCACAAGTTCTGGTGTAGGATGTGGGTTTATGAGGATAAGGTCCAGAGATAAGTGCTACCAACTAAGCCATGCTGATACACATGGGTCTTCTTTTGTACATGTGAAGTTACAATAACAAATTCTAATTTCTTTGCTAAAAATTCCAACAGCATTAAAGAAAGGTAAACACATGATTTTTAAAAAAAATCAGAAAAGTAACATATAGCACCCTTCACAGCCTTCTCTCTCTCTCTCTCTCTCTCTCTCTCTGTGTGTCTGTATGTATTAGGGCTGTCGATTAATCGCAGTTAACTCACGCGATTAACTCAAAAAAATTAATCAGGATTTAAAAAATTAATCGCGATTAATTGCCATTTTAATTACACTGTTAAACAATAGAATACTAATTGAAATTTATTAAATATTCTGGATGTTTTTCTACATTTTCATATATATTGTATTGTGTGTTGTAACTGAAATCAGTGTACATTATTTTTTATTACAAATATTTGCACTGTAAAAATGATAAACAAAAGAAATAATATTTTTCAATTCACCTCATACAAGTAATGCAGTGCAATTTCTTTATCGTGAAAATGTAACTTACAAATGTAGATTTTTTTTGTTACATAATTGCACTCCAAAACAAAACAATGCAAAACTTCAGAGCCTACAAGTCCATTCAGTCCTGCTTCTTGTTCAGCCGATCGCTAAAACAAACAAGTTACAGGAGATAATGCTGCCCACTTCTTGTTTAAAATGTCACCTGAAAGTGAAAACAGGCATTTGCATGGTACTTTTGTAGCAGGCATTGCAAGGTATTTACGTGCCAGATATGCTAAAAATTCATACACCCCTTCATGCTTCATCCACCATTCCAGAGGACATGCTTCCATGCTGATGACGCTCATTAAAAAAATGTATTAATTAAATTTGTGACTGAACTCCTTGGGGGGAGAATTGTATGTCTCCTGCTGTGTTTTACCCGCATTCTGCCATATATTTCATGTTATAGCAGTCTCAGATGATGACCCAGCACATGTTGTTTATTTTAAGAACACTTTCACTGCAGATTTCACAAAATGCAAAGAAGGTACCAATGTGAGCTTTCTAAAGATAGCTATAGCACTCGACCCAAGGTTTAAGAATCTGAAGCGCCTCCCAAAATCTGAGAGGGACGAGGCGTGGAGTATGCTTTCAGAAATCTTAAAAGAGCAACATTCCGGTATGGAAACTACAGAACCCAAACCACCAAAAAAGAAAATCAACCTTCTGTTGGTGGCATCTGACTCAGATAATGAAAATGAACATGCATCAGTCCACACTGCTTTGGATTATTATTGAGCAGAACCCATTGTCAGCATGGACGTATGTCCTCTGGAATGGTGGTTGAAGCATCAAGGGACATATGAATCTTTAGCGCATCTGGTACGTAAATATCTTGCAACGCTGGCTACAACAGTGACATGAGAAAACCTGTTCTCACTTTCAGGGGACATTGTAAACAAGAAGCGGGCAGCATTATCTCCTGCTAATGTAAACGAACATGTTTGTCTTAGCGATTGGCTGAACAAGAAGTAGGACTGAGTGGACTTGTAGGCTCTAAACTTTTAGATTGTTTTATTTTTGAATGCAGGTTGTTTTTTTTTAACATAATTCTACATTTGTAAGTTCAACTTTCATGATAAAGAGATTGCACCACAGTACTTGTATGAGGTGAATTGAAAAATACTATTTCTTTTTTTTTTTACAGTGCAAATATTTGTAATAAAAATAAATAAAAAGTGAGCACTGTATACTTTGTATTCTGTGTTGTAATTCAAATCAATATATTTGAAAATGTAGAGAACATCCACAAATATTTAAATAAATGGCATTCTACTATTGTTTAACAGTACAATTAATCACAATTAATTTTTTTAATTGCTTGACAGCTCTAGTGTGTGTGTGTATGTATACATACACACACACACACACACACTATATGGTTAGTTATATAACCAAAATAAGACACACAACCATAATTATTTTTTTTAAAGTTGCTCATTAATGTGCTGCATTTACCACATACCGTGCAGACCTGCACTGAACATAGTACTCCAGGGCTTCTCTGCGATGCTTATCGCCACAGTATGCAAGAGCTTCACAAAAAGTAATGAGTTTATCTTCACAACAACAGTAAGGTAAGTGGTATTATTCCCATTTTAGAGACAGGGAAATAGGTCACAAAGATTAAGGCCAAAATTGTCAAAACTGTCCGGTAGTTGTGGGTGCCCAACTTGAGAAACACAGGACCTGATTTTTTACAGTATTTATCAAGAACAATAGAAATGCTATGTTCAAAGCACAACTATGACTACCTTCAGTTGCAGTTGTGAGTGCTCAGCACTTCCACAAGTCAGACTTCAGATGTCTCAAGCTGACCATCCAGAAAATGAGATCATCTGTGAAAAGTTCGGTTTAAATGACCAGATAGAAACTCTGACACACAGACAGGGATATAATCCAATTCTCCAAGACAGATTTCAACTGCCCATCCTCTCTCTTCCTGCAGTCCCCTGCCTCATCTGGTACTCCACTTGTGCAACAAATGAGGCAGAGCTTTTTGGGGAGGAAGGGTTGTTTTGTTTTTGTTTTGATTTTTTTAACAGACAACAGCCTCACTCAATATGCAAACCTTATTCATCCCCAGAGCCCAGTCCATCATGTATACTGAATGGGGCATGGGTCCTGGAAAAACATAAATGTGATCTGAAATTAAAGACTATCATGATTCACACACACACACACACACACACACACACAGAGATGACAGTTTAGTATATAGAACAGGAATACTTGTGGCACCTTAGAGACTAACAAATTTATTTCAGCATAAGCTTTCGTGGGCTACAGCTAACTTTATCACATCAAAGTTTTTTCTTCTTCTGCTACTGATAGCTCATCTCAATTGATTGTCCTCTTACAATTGGTATGCATACTTCCACCTTTTCATGTTCTCTGTGTGTATAAATATCTTGTGTGTGTTCCACTCTATGCATCTGAAGAAGTGGGCTGTAGCCCACGAAAGCTTATGCTGAAATAAATTTGTTAGTCTCTAAGGTGCCACAAGTACTCCTGTTCTTTTTGCGGATACAGACTAACAAGGCTGCTACTTTGTAACCAGTTTAGTATATGGTTTTCTCAGTTAAAAAAACCTGAAAAAGCAAAATTCCATGATATGGAATCATACTGACCCCATATGGGTCAGCAGCAGAGCTGGAACCCTCAGATCCACAGCATATACCTATCTACTGCTTGAGCTAACTGAATAACTGGTAGAGGATAACAGCCTACTATTGCTGCCAGAACTGCCACTAGGAAGAAGATGAGAAAATTTGCCAATAGATTTCTCGACTGTTTTCTAGCCAGCAGCAGAATCCTGGATTCTGTTCCAGGTTCTGGAGGGGAGTGTTCTCTAGTGGGTAGAAACATTTCTGCCCATCCCTTAGCATGCCTCTCCTTGCAGCCTGCAGCCTTCTATCCTTGTCCTACCTGTTCCTTTCCCCACCCTTACCTCTGGCCTGACCCCTCTCTGTTCCTATCCCCCCCAGCATGCTCCCCTTTTGCTATCCCCTCTCTAACCTGCTTGAGTTACAGTGCCTGGCACCACAGCAGCCCCTGGAAACCCTAGGAAAATTACAAAGGCCCATTCAGCTGCTGAAATTCTGATCTGAAGTATGCTCAGTACAGACTGAGCAGCCAGAACCTGGAGGGCAGCCTCTAACAAAACTCTACTGAACATGTGCAAATGAAAAATGTGGGTGGATTTTCATGGAGACAGCAAAAGACATCTAACCCCTTCATGAACACCTTGCAAATTTCAAGTGCCTGCTCCAAAGCTATAAATTTAACCTTAGCAAAACTGTATTTCCCCCCAAGCCTCATTCTCTGAAATGGCTGAACTGTTAAAAGATCAGCTTATGTCAGGCGCCTGGAATGGAAAATTTCAGCCTGAGCAATTAAAAGTTTTACAAAGTTACTAACTACTCAAAACACATTCATATAATGGAAAGTTGGGCAACTTTGACTACAAGTGTCGCTGCCAGCTTCACCTATAAATTATGGTCAGACATATGCCAAAAAAGAGGTGGTCACATAGCGCAGTTGCAGACACAATCCATTATTCTTACATACCGTTGACATTGCTTGGTTACAGAGCCTTATGGCAGGGTCATGTTGAAATATTGTTCCCTCAGCATTGCTTTCTATGGAATAAATGAGAAGCCAAAGGCTTACCCATGATCGAGCACTTTCAAGTCAGTCCTGTCAAAGCTGTGGACCTATGAACAATACCAATATGGCTAGGCCCACACACTAGTGTGCTTTGCAGCACATTCAACTATCAAATACAGGTCCAAGAGAAAGATTCCCAGGATTTATGGCAGTTGCTGTGCACTTCTTCTTACTGGTGTGTGAAAAATAGCATGGCACTGGAATACCTTAGGAGAAAAAAAAAAACTGGCGATCTACATCCCCCAAAAGAAGATATTTATCTTTAAGCATAACATTTTTAGCCTGGAATACAAATATATTAAAAAATATTCTAGTACCATATTTTTTGGCAAAGAACATACATGGGAAAATATATAGCTTCATTTAATTTTGAAACCAGGGCTTTTATTTGATGTATCTATTTGTTTGTTTATTTTTGTAATGTTTCTAGTTCTTGGGAAACATTTCTAAAAGCACCTAAGTGACTAAGCATGTAAAGGCTCTCAAATGCCTACGTCACTTTTTAATAAAGTCACTCTCCAGTTTTTCATTTTCTTCTGCTTAATCTTTAGAGAAAGAAATTAACACTGAACATATTTCCCATGTCTTTTCTCCTTTGAGTCCTCTTCTGAAGTCTTTGTGCACTGGGAATTATGGATGGATCAGGAGGTCAAAATCAGACCCACTGTCATCTTTTTAGTCAATACAACTACTTGACTGATAAACACATCCTCCACTCCAGTTATAGAAATTGACAGACCTGAAGACTATCCCCTTTTCTACTGCTCCAGCAAAGAATGCTGTGCTGAGGCAGCTCTGTGCAACACCAAAGTGTTCCAGAAAAAAGTTATGTAAAATCTACAGTAAGCTATTAAAAAGAAAAAGTACAGCAGTAGCAGCAACTATGTGCCTAATTACATATGCAATAAGACAAGCAAATAAGAAAAACAAATTACAGGCTCATCCCCTACTAAATTTGAAATATGCACAGAAGCATTAAGTGTATCCACATGTAGCATTTTATTTTAAACTGGCTGAAGCTGTACCAAGCCACTCCTATGGTTATAAAACCTGTACATATCAGCAATTATATTTGTTAGAACACATATGCCTCTCAACATGCCAGACAACTGTACCTACGTATGGTTCAACTTGTAGAAGATAAGTTTTAGATTGCAAGAATCCACACTAACTGTATTGCCTCTTCATGCCACGTAATTAAGACACAGTTTGTTGCATTAGTTCTTTAAATCGAAAAGTCTAGATGTCGGATGCCAAATAAAATGTACAAAATACCCTCCAAAGAATGCTCAGTCCAATGCACATGACACCTCACGTACAGGACGACACTGGTTATTTCAGAACTATCACATGGCGTATACTTGGATCAATCCAGAGAAAAGTGCAGCATATTGGAGGACAAATGCATACCCATAAAAAAAGACCTTTTTCAGTGAGGGTATTATACCATGGGCTGGCAATTCAGACGGTTGCCAGGAGTCCCGTTTTTGACCAGAATGCCCAGTCAAAAAGGGATCCTGACGACTCTGGTCAAAAGTCCGGTCTGCGATGCAGGGGGGCTAAGGAAGGCTCCCTGTCTCCCCTGGCTCCGCGCTGCTCCCGGCAGCAGCCGGTATGTCCCTGAGGCCCCTAGGCGGAGCGACAATCAGAGAAGGTCCGCACGCTGCCCCTGCCCCCAAGGCTGGCACCACAGCTCCCACTGGCCGGGAATTGCAACCAATGGGAGCTGCGGGGGCGGTGCTTGCAGGTGCGGGCAGCACGCAGAGGCCCCCGGCCCCTTTGCCAAGGGGCCACAGGGACATGCCAGGCACATCCGGGAGCAGCATGAAGCCAGGGTAGGCATGTAACCTGCCTTAGCCCCGCTGCACTGACGACTAGGAGCTGCCTGAAGTAAGCGCTGCCTGGCCGGAGCCTGCACCCCAATCTCCCTCCCCCAGGTCGGAACCTCCTCCCGCACCCTAACTCCCTCCGAGAGCACACACCCCAACCCCCAGCCCCAGCCCTGAGCCCTCTCCTGCACCACAAACTCCTCATCCCCAGCCCCACCCAGAGCCCACACCCCCAGTCGGAGCCTGCACCCTCTCCCACACCCCAGCCGTCTACCCCAGCCCTGAGCCCGCTCCTGCACTCCAAACCCCTTGGCCCCAGCCCAGAGCCCCCTCCTGCACCCTCAAGCCCCTCATCACCTGCTCCACCTCTGAGTCCACAACCCCAGCCATAGCCCTCACCCCCTCTTACACCCCAGCTCCCTGCCCCAGTCCAGAGCCCCCTTCTGCAGCCTGAACCCCTCATTTTTGGCTCCACCCCAGAGCTTGCATCCCCAGCTGGAGCCCTCACCCCTCCCTCACCCCTCCCACACCCCAACGCCCCGCCCCAGCCCAGTGAAAATGAGTGAGGGCAGGGGAAAGCGAGTGAGGGTGGGAGGGGGGATGGAGTGAGTGGGGGGGCAGGGCCGGGCAGTGGTGCTCGGTTTTCTGCGATTAGAAAGCTGGCAACCCTAGTAATACATTCTATTTAATGTTGAATTTCAATGTCCACTATAACTTTCTCCTTTTTTAATTGCTCGTAACTTTCTCAAACCAATCTCTTCCTGGGTGAAAATTTCAGTGCTTGATCTCAGGATGGGGATGGTTTTTGATGGTTCATTTTTTAAAACAAGATTGAGCAAAATATATTCTACTGTGAAGAAAAAGGATATAGCCTTCCTAAAGTGTGCATTGTAGCACAAGGTGATGGGAGGAGCTATACAAAGAAAGAAAGGTAGAGGCTACAAGGGATAATGGCAAATGTTTGATGGTTGCACCACATTTGTGAAATTGTTGTCAAAGATGAGTCTTGCACCTGAGTCTTCCATTTTACAGTCACCACTAAAATGACTGACATCTCACAAAGAAACAAAGCAAAGAAGTGTGCCCAACAGTATAAAGAACTGAAACTGCAGAGATCAAACAAAATATGGGGAACAACCTGAAGAAACTGCTCCCTACTAGGCAATCAAGTCCTACACTCAAAGGAGTCTTTCACTTAACACACCCATGATAGCCCTTCTATAGCTCTGAATGCAAATGCATGTAATCAGTTTCTTTCTTGCAACACATACTTTTCAGCTTTTGGTTTATGAGTACAAGTGCCTGAAAAGGAGAAGTTTCTACTTCTGCAGATGCAGTAGCAGGCTACAGTCAGCACTTAGCCCTGCTCTGTTCCAGTTTGTGAAGTAAGGTCTTTATAAAAGCAAACAAAACAAAAACAGGTTTAAAGTAGTGAGGTAACTACACTTAGCTCAGTCTCAGAAGTTACAAAGATCCTTAAGAAATTTTGGAAGAAAACTTCTGCAAAATTACTGAATATATTCATAGCTATTAAACTCAGCTATGAGACACTCAGCACTGTTGATTAGCAACCTCTTCAACTGTAACATGTGTAAATAAAATACGAAAGTGAACTGGTTAAAGAAAAACTATACCAAGAATATGTCTCCCTCCCCTCAAAATGCAACCGGCTTGTAAAATTGCAAGTACAGGAGGCTTGTAATGCATCACATTTTAAATATTAGTCTTTAAAGATAGTATTTCAGAGCATCCCTCAAATCAACCAAGAGCCCTGCTTTATGAAATAATAAACATTCAGGTGATTTTTTTTAATGCAGACATCCAGGGCAGCTGTGATTGTTGGATGCATTCCTCCTCCAGTTTCTCAACATAAAGCTTCCTATACTCAAATATGTCACTATTAGGATGCCAAACTATAAATTAGTAACTTTTAAAGAAGGCAAAATTGTATCCCACTGTACCACTTTCTTATGCATTGCAGAATCTAGCATTTATTTCCCCAGCTTTTTAAAGCTGGATATAAAACAAAGACAGAACATTCAATAAAAGGATGACAAGCACAGTGTGTCTTGGGAAAGAAATGGCACAATAATAAAACTGCAAGTGAAAGTGTACTTCACCGACATCAAATCAACTTTTACTCCAAAGATTGTGGGGCCTGATTCCGCAGCCCTTATTTAGCTTGCATAGTACCTCACTCAAAGAATATTCCTATTAAAATCAACGGGATTACTAGTGAGATAAGACAATATGCAACCTGAATAGGACTTGCAGAATCTAGCCCTATTCATACACAACAGTTTGTACATGGGGTACATACACAACACTTATCTCAGAGGCACACTTTCATTCCTGTGCATAGCTGGTGAAGGATTCACAAAATGGTCTGAAAACAATCTATATAAAGCAGCCTCTTCCTATATTAATCTTCTCTCTGTTGTTGCCTGCTTCTTTATTAGGTCAGTTTTTAACAGGCAATTATAGCATTTTGAAGATTTCCAACAGGGTGGCTCCACTGTTAGTGTGTGTTTGTTTTAGTGACTTTATAAAATCATCTCATTGATTTTCCCACAATACTTCACCACTAACTTGATGGATAAGGCTTTTTAACACAGTCTTACTTACAGTCAACCTGTCTCCCTGCTCTAGAGATGAAAGTATTGAGTGTTTTACCCGTAGCCATGTTGCAGTAGCTGAATAACTCACCAGTCCACTAGCAGGGGTACCAAACAACATTCCTTCCTACTACTCTACACTTAAAAGGCACCTTGTATAGGGTTCTAAATATACTTCCGAAGCACTAATATTTTAAGGCACACAACTCCAAGGAATCAGGTTGGTATCCCATTTTTTAGAATGTTACAGAGATAGGGGCTGAGGTCAAGATTTTCCAAAGGGCCATCTGATTTTGGGTGCTCCTTGAGAAGTTTCAGGATGGAGACTCAAAATGGAAGTCCCAAAGTTAGTGGACACTTGAAAATTTGGGCCTGTGACTTGCCCAAGGTGGTTTAGCCCGTCAGCAGAGGACTCAAGAATAGAAATCAGATGTCCTAGCTTATAGTTCTTTACCCACATAATTATTTGAGTGTGTTTTCTAGTGAACAATTATTTGTCTTACTTTAAACTGTTGAAAGTTATAGAAATATTAGAATATAACTTACTTTTTAATGATTTATTCATAATTTGTGGGGAGTCAGTCCCAAAACTACTTTTAGAATAGTTCACGGCAGCTATACCAAACAAAAGTAGGTGCACAAATGTGTCATTGTTCTGATAATCTGAACAAGGTTTGAAAGCTAAACCAATACTAGAGCTGGATGCAAATCAGAATTTCTGCCCCACATGCAGGGCCGGATTAACTCTCCTGTGGGCCCAGGGCTATTAGATTTTGTGGGGCCCTTGGGGATTTGGAGTGGGGGAGTGGGCTCAGGGCTGGGGTAGGGGATTGAGGTGCGGGAGGGGGTGCAGCTCCAGCTGGGGGTGGGTGGGGCCAGGGATGGAACAGGGGGTTGGGGTCCAGCAGGAGGTTCAGGGTATGGGCTCTAGGTGGGAGTTTGGGTGCAAGAGGGGGCTCAGGGCTGGGACAGGGGGTTGGGGTGTAGGAGGGAGTGCGGGGTGCAGGCTCTGGCTGGGAGAGCTTATCTCGGGTGGCTCCTGGTCGGCAGCGCAGCAAGGCTAAGGCAGGATCCCTGCCTGCCCTGGCTCTGTGCTGCTCTGCTCCCTGAGGTGGCTGGCATGTCCAGCCCCTAGGCAGAGGGGCCAGGCCGCTCTGTGCAGTGCATGCTGCCCCTGCCCACGGTACCCAGCCAATGGGAGCTGCAGAGCCACCACTGGGGGAAGCACACACAGATTCCCTGAACGCCCCTTGCCAGTGCTCGCAGCTCCAGCCCTGGGGAGCGGGTGACGAGGCTCGGGGACGGGTGTCGCAATGGGCCACATCCAGCCCACTGGCCTGCAGGGCCCCCCTTAGCCCAAGGCCATGGGCTGCAGCCCCTAAAGCCCCTACATTAATCCAGCCCTGCACACATGAAATTCCAATATTTTGACATTTGTGTTTACCCCAGATCTAAATAACAAGCAGAAGTACCAAAATTTTCACAGAACAGTAAGCTGAGAAAAATTCCGATTTGGAAGTGTTGGAACGAAATATGTTGAAACAATAATACAACATTGAAAGATTCAAACAAATCAAAATATTTAGCTTTGGCTTGGTTATACACTGAACTGCATTGGCCTCATGCCTCCAGCCTCCTATGTAGGCCAGGCTCCAGGACCAGATTAAATATCCCATAATGCACCAAGTACATGGGACTCTCATGATGCACTGGGGAAGTTCAGTGGGAGGGCCGCAGTACATCATGAAATGTAGGTTAGCCACGAAAGACGGTCCATAAAAGAGAAAGGGGCATGAGGCACCAGGAGTACAACTTTCATGAAGCACGAAAACAGCTCAGGCAGATGCAGTTCCATGTCAAATGGACCCAAAATAAAATGCTACCAGTCAAGTCAACAAACTAAAATGTTTAGATTTGGGTGGACATACAACGAAACTTAGTTCAGATTTTCCCCATCAGAAAAACCAAAACAATTGGGATAAAAATCAAAATGTCAATTTTGTAGAAACTACCTCTGCCACGGAAAAAATCCTCGACTAAAAGTTCCTGACCACTCTAACTAATACAACCCAAATAGCTTTTCCTTTACAAAACAGGGAGAAAAATGCTCGTTTTAATCATGAGTCAAAGAAACTGGAATCATGCACAAAGCCCGGCACAACAGAACACTGAAATGTGTCAAAATGCATCGGTTTAAGATTTTTCACTAATGTGACTGAAAACCTGCTCTACAAAAACGAGATCTTTATTTCTAAGCTGGGATATGTTTCCCAACCAATACAGATATGATGGATCGATACACAGGTTCACATGCCTGTTTGTTATACTTAATGGAATGCGGCTGTTAGTTCAGCAGTTCAGTTTTACTTTGTGAGGATACAGATTTCAATTTGTTCATTCACTGTTTTCCATTTTTCAAGTCCTCTATCTGCAGCAACATAATCTGAACCATGTTCTTTAGCGCCAGTGCAGATTACTTGTGACAGTGACTGTTAATTAAGGCATTTTTTTGTTGTTGTTGTCGTCATTTGCAGCATCTCTGTGTAGTTTACTGGTAAAAGTTTCTGCTCTTCTAACCATAACCTAAAATTGAACTATCTTCTTCCACCTAAAACATCAGGCAATCTTTCTCTTATATTTGCTCAGTTGACCATGAATTTTTCTCTTCAGTTTATCCAATCTAACACTTGACAGGTCACTATTTGCAGTGGGTTTGGTTTTGACAGCTTGGGCTGCCTTAACAAAATAAGCAGTTTGGCTTTAAAAGCATAGTGTATGGTCTAGACAGCAATGTCTGCTGCAAGCAAAGAGGACACCTTCCTGTCAGACAGCAGACAAGTTAATGGTAGGGTAATTTACTTCACCCATATAAAATCAGGATTCAAGGAATCCCAGAAAACCAAGCAAGCACCTGAGAACTGAGTGCAATAAACCCTGCACAGTGAGTTGAGAGCACAAGTCTCTTTACCTACATTTTTAAACTTTAGACTTTAGCTCCTTTGCTGACAGAAAAATAATCCACAATTCTATCTGAGATCTCCAAAATACACCTTTAATTGGTATCAACTATATTTACACATAAAATTGTACTCTAGCATTTTGAAAAACTAAACTACACTTCCATAGTCTCAACTGGTTATTCTAACAAAATCACTTCTTTGTTAATCCTTTGCAGGATACAGATCAGTTCAGAAAAGTCAGTTACCTTTTCCGTAATTGGTGTTCTTCGAGATGTGTTGCTTATGTCCATTCCACAATAGGTGTGCGTGCTTGCCACATGCACCAGTGCCGGAAAGTTTTTCCCTTATGTTCTTATGTACTACCCTTAGCACTTCCCATAGGGGAGTGCACCTAGCGACCCCTGGAGTCCCACTGCCATGGCGCGGTATAAGGGGCGCAGCGCGCTCCCCCCCACCCTCAGTTCCTTTTTGCCAGATAACTCCAACAGTGGGGAAGGAGGGCGGAATGCGGAATGGACATGAGCAGCACATCTCGAAGAACACCACTTACGGAAAAGGTAACTGTCTTTTCTTCTTCGAGTGATTGCTCATGTGCATTCCACAATAGGTGATTCCAAGCTATATCTGTTGAAGGTGGGTACGAGTTTACAGACACTCGGGATGGAGTACAGCCCTGCTGAACCCAGCATCCTCCCTAGTTTGAGGGACGATCGCATAATGCGAGGTGAACGTGTGGACCGATGACCATGTGGCAGCCCTACAAATGTCCTGGATAGGAACATGAGCCAGAAACGCAGCCAACAAGGTTTGCACCCTAGTCGAGTGCACCCTCAGAATTGGTGGCAGGGGAACTCCCGCCAGGTTGTAACAAGCACAGATACAAGAAGTGATCCAGTTGGAGAGCTGCTGAGTGGAGATCGGCTGACCTTTCATGCGTTCGGCCTTGGAGATGAAAAGTTGTGAAGATTTCCTGATTGTTTTGTATATTCTAGGTAAAAGGCCAGAGCCCGTCTTACATCTAGCATGTGAAGGCAGCGCTCCTCACTGGATGCGTGGGGCTTGGGACAGAGCACTGGCAGGAAAATGTCCTGGCCCATATGATAGGCAGAGACCACCTTAGGGAGGAACGACGGGTGCGGGTGGAGCTGGACCTTATCCTTATGAAATACCGTGTACGGGGGTTGGGAGGTCAGGGCCTGGAGCTCCGACACCCTCCTAGCCGATGTGATCACCACCAGAAAGCTACTTTCCATGAGAGGTGGGACCAGGATCATGTAGCAAGCAGCTCAAATGGAGGTCCTGTTAGCTTGGCCAGCACCAAGTTCAGGTCCCACTGAGGGACCGGGGGTCTAACATAAGGAAAGAGGTGATCCAAGCCCTTAAGGAATCAACCAGTCATGGCATGGGAGAATATCGTGTGGCTCTTACTGGCAGGTGAAAAGCTGATATGGCTGCCAGATGCACCTTTGCGGACGAGGGAGCTAGGCCGTGGGCCCTGAGATGAAGGCAGTAGTCCAGTATGAGCTCGATCAGGGCAGCTACTGGCGAGATGCCCCGATCAGCAGCCCACCAGAAAAACCAAGAGCATTTTGCCACGTAGGCCTGATGTGTGGCGGGCCTCCTGCTTTGCAGGAGGATGCACTGGACTCCCTCCGAGCAAGTCCTCTCCTCCCGGCCTAACCAAAGCAGTCATGCTGTGAGGTGGAAGGCGGCTAGGTTGGGGTGAAGGAGGTGAACTTGGTCCTGGGAGAGAAGGTCCGGGCAGATTGGCAATGGCCACGGTGGGGCGATTGCCAAGCTCTTGAGAGTCCCATATCATGCTGTCCGGGCCACGCTAGGGCAATCAGAAGAATGCGAGTCCTGTCCTTCTTTATCTTTTCCAAGACCTTGCCGATCAGCGGAATCAGGGGAAAGGCATAGAAAAGCTGACCCGACCAGGACAGAAGGAAGGCGTCAGAAATTGTGCCCATGCCTACCTGTCCCCTGGAGCAGAAATGGGAACACTGGCGGTTCTGTCTGGTCGCGAAGAGGTCCACTTGGGGAGTGCCCCACGTTCAGAAAATCCTGTGCACAACCTCCGGATGCAGCGACCATTTGTGCTTAGAGGAGAAGTTCCAGCTCAGCTGATCCGCCAAAGAATTTTGGATGCCCAGTAAGTGGTGAGCTTCCAAGTTGATATCGTGGGCTATACAGAAGTCCCACAGCCTGAAGGTTTCCAGACAGAGGAGCGGGCCTCTCCTTGCCTGTTGATGTATAACATCGAGGCTGTGTTGTTTGTGAGGACCCTGACCACTCTCCCTGCTAGGCACAAGCGAAAGACCATGCAGGCTAGATGGACCACCCTGAGCTCCTTGACATTTATATGCAGGGCTAGTTCCTGCGTGGACCACAGACCTTGGGTCTGGAGGTTTCCCACATGGGCTCCCCACCCCAAGTCCGACGCATCAGACACCAACTCTACAGTTGGGGGCCAGCCCCTGAACAGGACCCCTTGTAGCATGTTCCCCCGGGTGGACCACCAGCAGAGCGAGGCTAACACAGGTTTGGGCACAGTGAGGACTTTGTCCATCCTGTCTCTGCACTGGGAGACTACCGAGGCCAACCAGAGCTGGAGGGGCCGCATCCTGAGTCTGGCATGAGAAACCACGTACGTGCACGCCAACATATGACCCAGGAGTTGGAGGCACACTCTGGCGGCTGACACAGGAAACCTCATGATCACCCTGATGAGCTCCCTCAGGGTTTTGAATCTGTCTCGTGGGAGGGAGGCTCTGGCCGATGTCGCGTCCAGAATCGCGCCAAAGAACTCTATGCATTGTACTGGGACCAATGTGGATTTGGTGCTGTTTACCAGAAGCCCCAGTGTGGTACACGTGTACAGGAAGAGTGTTACGTGATCCTGTATCTGTGATCTGGAGCTGCCTTTGACCAGCCAGTCGTCGAGGTAGAGAAAGATCTGGACCCCTCGACACCTGGGCCGCTACCACAGACATACACTTTGTAAAGACTCTGGGTGCTGTCGATAGGCCAAAAGGGAGGACAGTGAACTGGTAGTGTCCCTGCCCTACCATGAAGCAGAGGAAACGCCTGTGGCCCTCAAATATATGAATGTGGAAGTACGCATCCTGTAGATTGAGGGAGGCGTACCAGTCTTCCAGGGAGGGGATGATGGAGCTCAGAGAGACCATGCGAAACTTGAGCTTCACCATGTACTGGTTCAGGCCTCGCAGGTCCAGGATGAGTCTGAGCCACCCTTTTGCCTTCGGGATAAGGAAATAACAGGAGTAGTACCCCTTGTATCTGAACTCCGCCGGCACCACCTCCACCGCTCCTAAGCAAAGGAGCCTCCTCACCTCTTGCTTGAGTAAGCTCTTGTGAGAGGGGTCCCTGAAGAGGGACAGGGGAAGAAGGGTGGGTGGGAGGGGTACAAAGAAACTGGAGGGTATAGCCCCAGGAGATGGTGTTGAGGACCCATCGGTACAAGGTCAGCAATGACCACTCCATGAGGAAAGTACATAGAAGGTTGGAGAAGGGAAGGTCGGGTGGATCTCTGGTACAAACTGGTAAGTCATCCCTGGGTGTCCCATCAAAACTGGTGCTTGCCCCCCTGCTTGCCCTTAGAGGGCCCAGGCTGGGGCGCAGGCCGGGATTGCTGTTGTGGGCACTTTTTATAGTCCCTTGATCTTTTTTATAAGGGGGGCCTGTATCTGGAATGGGTGGCCTGACTGGGAGCCTGCTGCGGTTTGAATATGATCCTGGCCGGGGCTGGGACATAGACCAAGGGTCTTTAATGTTGTGTGGGAGTCCTTAAGACCGTGTAACTTCACGTCTGTTTGTTCCGCAAACAAGGCCATGCCGTCGAATGGGAGATCCTGCAAGGAGTTCTGTGCCTTGCTGGACAATCCAGAAAACAGGAGCCACAACGCTCTCCTCATGGACACCGCGGAGGCCATAGATCGTGCAGCTGTATCCGCAGCGTCCAAGGCTGCCTGAAGGGCCACCCTGGCGGCCGCTGTGCCCTCCTCAACCAGAGCCTTAAACTCCTTCTTATCCCACTCCTGGAGGGAGTCCGAAAATTTGGGCATTGAGCCCCACAAGTTGAAGTCATATCTACCCAACAGGGCTTGATGGTTCGCCATCCTCAGTTGGAAGCTCAAGGATGAATACATCTTTCTACTGAATAAATCTAGTCTCCTCGAGTCCTTATTCTTAGGGGTAGGAGCAGGTTGACCCCGATGCTCCTTATGGTTGACTGCCTTGACCACTAGCAAGTTGGGGGCGGGGTGGGTATATAGATACTCGTGCCCCTTGCCGGGCACAAAATACTTCCATTTTGCCCTCAGAGATGTGGGCAAGGAAGCCAGGGTTTGCTACAGGGCATTTAAGATCTTTGGCTGCTGGCGTAGTTGAGAGGACATCGAAGAGGGAGACCGAGGGTTCCTCCATCTCCTCAGCTTGTAGGTTGAGGCTTGATGCCACCCTTTTCAACAACTCCTGGTGGGCTTTCGTGTCCTCCTGCGGGACGGGAGGAGGAGGAACCGTGATTGCCTCATTGGGGGAGGATGAGGATGAGGGTGCTGTGTTCTGCGTCCCCACCAGTGCCACAGGTCCCACCACTTGGTCCCCTTCTAAGCGTGGGACTGGAGATGAGCTCTCTGCTGACCCTTTTCTGGGGGGCTGAGAGAGGGAGGCCGACGGTCTTTCTGAGGCTCCGGCCATCAAGCGAACTACCACTGGGGGCTGCGTTGGGGCCCATGGGGCCTATTGGTACCAAGGCGCTGGCCAAGGAGCCCGGTGCCACTGCACCTGCTGCGACACCGTCGGCATGGACTGCCCCACCTGACTCGCCTGGCCCACTGTCGATTTCGAAGGGAGGCTGGGCTGGCATATGATCTACCACTATCCCGGGATGGGGGACGAGGGATGGCGTCGCGAACGGTGCCAAGCACGAGACCGACGTGGAGGAGTGGGAGTACTATCTATAGCGGCTGCTCCGCGAACGGCTCTGATGGGCAGATCTGTGACGGCAGGGTGCCGGTGATCTATGCCTGGGGCTGCGGGAGTGGTGCCGTGGTGGGGACCTCGAGCGGTATGAACAGCGGGAGCGGTGTCGATGTCTGTAATACGAAGGGCTACGATAGCTTCTCAGAGATAACGACCTCTGGTGCAGTCTGTCCCTGTCCCAGCGGGGCATACTTTCATCGTGAGGTCTACGTTCCCTCGAGGCGGAGCAGTGCCTAGAACCCCTGCCTCTCAGCACCCAGCCAGACAACCCGGTGGGAGTCAACGGGAACTGGTGCGGGCTGCGTGCAGGACGGTCACTGTGCGGAGAATGGCGTCGGGAACCTTCCCTTGACCGTGAGTGGTACCACCCAGGCAGCGACTGCAGGGGTCCGAGCAGTGGCTTGCCTCTGAACCGGGGAGCCGCTGGCACCAGTGCGACTGGTACCGATAGAGACATAACATCTCGAGCCGCCTGCAGGCCTCTGGCGTGGAGGGCACCCAAATGTGGCCATTGGGTCCGGGGAGGCTGGCTCAGAGTGGGCCGGGCTACTCCACTCGACTTGAGTCGGAGGCTGCGAGGCTGATGGGGATCAAGAGCTGCCCGACGTGGGTCTAGTCTCTCCCCCAGTCTTGCTCCGGTGCCTTGGCAGAGAAGACCTCTTCTTCACCTTTTTAGAGTGTCCCAAAGACAGCGAGTGGTGGACTGGTGGAGGGCACCGCTGGTTCACTGTGCACGGATGCCATGGTGCTGACTTGCAGCGGTGTCGAGGTCAGGGCCGACTCCATCAAAATGGCTCAGAGCCGTATGTCCCACTCCTTCTTGGTCTGAGGCTTAAAGGATCTGCAAATTTTGCAGCGATCGCTGGGTGGATTTCCCCCAGACAGTGTAAAATGTCAGCGTGCGGATCACTCACGGGCATAGGCCGTTTGCAAGTGTTGCACGATTTAAAACCCGGGGAATGCCCCAACCCGGGCGCACTTAACTATTCTAACTAAATTTTTTCTCTTTTCTTTTTCTTTCTTTCTGGTAACTACAGGTACTAACTAACTACGAACTAAACAAAGTCCAAAGAGGGAAAACTACAGCAAAGCTGGAGTAGAGCAGTTCTGAAGCACCTTCACTGGCAGCAAGAAGGAACTAAGGGTGGGGAGAGCGCGCAGCGCCCCTTATACCACGCCATAGTGGCGCCACTCCAGGGGTCGCTAGGGGCACTCCCCTACGGGTACTGCTAAGGGAAAAACTTTCCGGCACTGATGCATGTGGCGAGCACGCACACCTATTGTGGAATGCACATGAGCAATTGCTCAAAGAAAAACATTGTTTCCTGAATCGGCAAAATGGCTGTTTTCAGGGGACAGGGCAAATATATGAAGGAATTTCAATTTTTTTTGCTAGATCACTTTCCCTGAGAAATAAACAAAATAAGAACTTTCAGTTGCACTCTCTCAACATTCAAGTGATCATTTTACTTTTCCCTCAAGTTTTAAGTTGAAATTAACCATCAGAGAGAGAAAAAAATAAACACATGTAAAAGCATTCCAAAATGAACCATTTAATACTTTAAAAAAAAAATCAATCTGAAGCAAATCTCCTAGGTATTTCCTACTTTATAATTAAAATGTTTTAATTAGCAGTCATGACTGTCTTTTTTTCTTCATTAAGGCTATGTCTACACAGCATTTTCGTTGGTAACATTTTTTGTAGGTCAGCGGAGTGAAACAAACATCCCCCTGACCAACAAGACTTACCGACGAAAAGTGCCGATGTGGACAATGCTTTGTCAACAGAAGATGCTCTCCCACCAACAAAGCTACTGTCCCTCACTGGGGGTGGTTTTATTTTGTCGGCAGCAGAGCTCTCTCCTGCTGACAACGTGCGGCTACACTGCTTACCTTACAACAGCACTGTAGCAGCACAGCTAAGCTGCTGTAAGGTGCGCGGTGTAGACATAGCCTAAGAAAAATTTGAGAAGCCTTGATTTAAAGCAGATTGCTTTTAGCACATCCATACTGTACTATATGTGAAAGTTAATTAGTAGTTGTCTGGCAGCTCAAATTGTATGATTTTTTTTCCATTTCCTTAAAAATTACCTTTGCTCCAATTGTTAAAAATCACTGCTATCTGACATCAGTTAGACCACATGACTACCAAGAACACCAGCTATCAACCTATGCAGATATTACTGGTACGTCGGCACCCTTTCCTCCATTTGTTGAGACATCTGTTTATATATTTTCTAAATCCTACATTCTAAGTTCTGTGGTGCATGGAATGTCTATTTCTTTGGAAAGTACCTAGTACAATGGAGCCCTATTGCACCACTACAATACAGATATTATTATTAAGTTCCACTCAACATATTGCTGTCTCCTGACTCTATGTACTCTTTCCCCTTCCCCTGAAAAACTCTGGAGAATAGATAGGTCTTATAGTTCTTCCTGAAAGTCAAGAGACACTGACACTGTCAAGTGAAGACGGGAAATATTTCCCAGGCGCCTCTTGTTTAAACCAGGGGTTGTCTGCTTGTAGACCTTAGCTCTAACTGCCACAATGTCACAAGAGAGGACACAAGCCCATTTAGTCAAAAGAAATTCACAAGCTATGTACACTTTTTTTCTGAAGGACTATAGGTATCCTGGTAACCACATGTTTACTGATGGAACAAAAATATTACCCAGATAACAATGGTGCAAATCTACAAGTATTGTCATCACTAGGAGAGAGTCGAATGTCCTTTCTTCCGTACAAACTTCACTGACAAAAATAGTATGACCTATTGTAATTAGTTAAAAAAAAATTAAGTCTCTTTTGTCAAGGAAGTTCCTAAACTTATTATTCATAGATTCTAGGACTAGAAGGGACCTCGAGAGGTCATCGAGTCCAGTCCCCTGCCCACACGGCAGGACCAAATACTGTCTAGACCATCCCTGATAGACATTTATCTAACCTACTCTTAAATATCTCCAGAGATGGAGATTCCACAACCTCCCTAGGCAATTTATTCCAGTGTTTAACCACCCTGACAGTCAGGAACTTTTTCCTAATGTCCAACTTCACACAAGATGTCAATTTTTAAACAGTATTTAGACTGTTCGAATAAGGCTCTAGGTTAAGAAAGGATTGTGATCATTTTTTTAGTCTTTTCTACCTCTTTCCTTCCCTCGCTTTCCTTTCTAGAGTCTTCTCAATTCACATACCTTTTATCTGCATCCTCCCCTCCACCCATGCAGGATGACAGAACCTGGTCAGGTCATGAAATCCAGGACTTGTGTGGAAGGAGAGAAGAAAGAGTCTGGGGTCAAGCTGACACTGTCAGGAAAGCATCATTATTTGCCCCTTTATAGGAGCTTACTTCCATTATACAGATCACTGCACCTCACCACGGCTATCCTGCAGTCACGACCAGTTCAAACTATCAAATCCATTTCTGAATCACCATGCCAGAACACAGCTCTGTGCATCAATGCAAAGCCAGAACTTATTCCACAGGCAATCAAAGCACTCCCAGCTCCAACCAGCCAGGACAGCAATACCTCCACAAGCCTGGGGTCAGGACTGGGTCAAGACCAAGGTTTTCAACATGAAATATGTATTTCTTCTGGAGACTAGAAATAGAAGATCAAAGATTTAAATAATTGATGTCAAATAATAAATAATAAATCTTATCTTCAAAATTAAACATTCATAATGCATAAGTTACTCTTGTTACAAATGTCGACTAAATAGAAGAAAAGAAGCAGAGTCAAAGAAATAACATCTGAAATGACTAAAATTTGCTTCCAAGTTTCTTCTGTAGCAAGTCTGATTGTGTAGGAGGGAGATAATTTGAAATGCTTTGTTACTACATGCATTGATACTGCTAACTTAGCAGGTTACACTTTTACCTGAAAGTCATAGCAGCTAGTGCATAACTGTAGCTGACTGCCCAGAACTGTCTTTCCATGCAAGACATAAAAAGAGTCCTGACAAATTGTTAAAGACGTTAGATCAACTTGCAATGGTATAAATGTTTGTCCTTGTGTTTCAGATTCAAGGAATTACAGTACATTAGGAAGAAGACATGGTCTAGTAGACAGCCTCAGAAAGCTCAAGTTCCATTCCCAGAGCAGACACTGACTATCAGTGTGGTCTCAGGAATGTCGCATCATCATTCTGCTTCAGTATCCTTATTGGTATAACGAATACAGTAATACTTATCTCACCTCACAGGCTTGTTCTCAGAATCAACCAGTTAATGTACTAACCAGCTAGCTGGTCAAGTGCTTTGAAGGTAAAGTGCTAGTTTAAGAGTAAAATTTGTGAACATGATTAAATGACTTCGGACCCTAAGAACCACTTTCAAAGTAACTTAAGCACTTAGGAGTCTAAGTCTTATTGATTTCCAGTGAGACATAAGCAGTTATAAAAAGTTTAGCCTGATTATATTACGCTGGTATACTAAAAAATTACCCTAATAAAAAGTTATAATTATGAGTTAAATAAAAATTTGTTTCTCTCTAAGCCTAGATCAGATCTTAACATACACTGTATGCAGGTATTATATAAGGAATATCTAGGGTTAGAAACTAAACAAAATTAAGATCCGTTAAATATCTGTGGCATAAATCCCGTCATAAATAAAAAAAGCTGGCAGAACTGTGCTATTTTCATCAAATCAGGTTAGTTTTTTGCCTTCAGATTCTTAAAAAAACAAAAATCAATATTTTTCTTCTCCCTCAAGACATGCAAAGTGGGGTTAAATTTATTAAGGTGCTATTACATCAGGCTCTTGACTTTGTCTCATTGGATTTGAACCCTCACAGGAGAGAATTTTGGAGGTCTCAATGCAGTGTATATTAGACAGTTTGTGATCACAATTACGCATTAAAAACGGGGTAGAAAAATATTCCAGACTGACCTATTTTAAAGTTCTGAATTCTTCTGAACTTCTTTTCATTTTTAAAAGCCATTGTACTACTTGTTTCCAAACCTGAGTCAAAGGGCAGTAACATCCTCTAGTGGCTATGCAGTCATCATCCTTGATAACTCTTCTAGTTACTTTCTGCATTTCAATCTCTGATCTTATGTAATTTTAAAATCTTAGCCAGTATGCCCTTTGCTATTGTTACCAGCTGGGTCTAATGTGGTTGAAAATTAGTGCAGGAGTACCAGTGTATTAGATACACCTGAGCTTATGCTGACTCAGTAACTCTGCTAAGGGCCCCACACATATTGAACAGAATGGGTGACTGTAGCGAGGCGGTGGGATACCCCACAGCCCCGCGTAGGCACGAGCCTCCCCTAGCACCAACATAGGCGGAGCCAGTGGGTCCTGCGCCCGCCCCCCAGAGGTCACGGCGCAGGACAGGAAGTAGAAAAGCCACGCTGCAAAGCTCACTTGAAAGCCAGCCGCCGGAGAGGCCAGATTCCTGTGGCCTAGCTCCGGGTTGGGGAATGCTGGCAGGCCGCGGGCCGACCCGAGGACTGGCCGGGCCAGCCGAGCCTACTCCTCGCCAGCTACCCCGAGGAGGAGCCGCGCCTACCCCTCGCCAGCTACCCTGAGGAGCAGCCGAGCCTACCCTTCGCTGGTTACCCAGAAGAACCGATGGTGCTGGAAACCACCGAGGACACCGGCCAAACCCAGGTACCTTACGAGGGGGAGTCCGGAAATAGCCCGGGGGCAGCCGACCCTGGCCAGAACCAATGTCAGTGTGTTGTGGTCAGGATCCCCACTGACACAGCAGCAAGTCTTCTGCCGCTGCTAGGGCCCCGGGCTGGGACGCAGTGGAGTGGGTGGGCCTGCGTCCCCCCTGCCACCCCACTCACGGGTGGCAGTCTCCTCCTCGCACCAGATGCTCAGAAGCCTAAGCTCCAGACTGTTTGTTTGCTGCCCCGCCCTGACCTAGGGCCAGGGCTCATATTGAACTATTGGCTCAGCCCCTGCCTAAGGGCCCGAGCTCCTGACTGTTTGTTTACTGGCCAGCCCTGAACCAGGGCTTGGACCTATAGCGAACCATTGCGAGGCGGTGGGATACCCCACAGCCCCGTGGAGGGACGAGCCTTGGCCGAGCCCTTCTACAGTGACAAAAACGGATCTCTGTGGTATCTCTCATATGATCTCTTGGGGAAAAAGACTAATTGTCCAATGGACCTCCCAGAAAAGTCTGGCAGAACTAATGAAGAGCAGCTTTGTTAACTTACAGACCACAGACGTATCAATAAACCTCATGATCAACCGCATCAAAGGCATTCAACAGACTTAAACAAGTCAGACAACACCTTTGCCTCATCCACTGTTAAGACAGAAACCAGCACAAGCAATTTAGTTTCTCCCAAGCCGAGATCTTGGCCCTCACTGACCTGGATTTTAGGAGGCTAAGGAGTCAAAGATATGGCTAGAGTTGACATGCCACATCCCTTCTCAAGAAGAGATCTGATACAGGTTAACAGTTGACAAGACTGTCAGAGTCAAATGATGGTTTAAGCAAGTGCCACATAAAAGCTACAAAGACGGCAGACATCATGCTTTCCCACCCTGAACTTCTGAAGACATTTACCCTCTCCACCAATAATGATGTACTTTCATGATGGCTTTCATCAGTCATGTAAGGACATGGATACAACTCACAAAGCCTCTCTTAAGACCCACGAGAATTTCTAAGCAAGACAGTTCGAACACATGGCTAGCTTGCATGGAGAGCTGCAGGCTCTGTTCCATTTCCAGAGTTGGAGAAGTCAATCCAGATCAAAGCCATTATCTGAAAAGTAGCTTGAAAACTTAAATGAGAAACTCAACTAATCAACTGAAGGTAGCACTGATTTACAAAGCTGATAGCCACCTGGAACCTGCAGCTGTGCGAGATACTGTGGGGAAGGCAAAGTAATATTTCTTCTCCTCCCACATAGCCTCAGTGTAAGACTTGAAAAATTCTGTGTGATGCAAATATATTCCCTCTGGCACTTCTGTGACCAGCACTCTAGCTATCACCACTCTTGCTTCATCCATCATGAGTCCCTCTGTAAAATATGACCTATGGGTGCAAAGCCAGTTGAGAAGTTAGTGGAGGATAAAAGAAGTTGCTATACAATCCTGCCATGCCATCAAAGTGATCTGATTGCTGAATAATCTTTCCTCAGCACCATCTGGAATCTTAGTTTCCTTCCACCTCTTGAGGGGAGGCCGTTAAAAAAGAGCCAACTTGCCTCTGCAACTATGGTGTGCCCTGTCCTCAAATTACAGGAAGCAATGGCCCATCTACAACAAGGATGTAACTTTCACTTTTCCCACCTGCAATCTCATTCCAATTACTAGATATCAAGGGTGACCAACTGTGTGAGTCAAGTCAAAAGCCGTCCAAGACAATAGCATGGTCAACGTGGCAACAACAAAACCCTGAAATACTGATAGTATTTCTTGCCCCAGGGATACTGCTGATGTTTCACTGTATCTGACCCCAACCAACTAGAGTTTTCATTTCTGCTATGCTAAATAAAAGCAAGATTGGAACTAATTGAATGTTTCTCTTTGATTAGTTCGGAAAAATATGCTTGCAAAGGAATACTGGCTTTCAACACTTCCTTATACCTGGGTGTACTTATTGGAAACACTTGACTCAGATAAGAATTTTAATTCCTTACACTGCATGTAACAAATCAATTAATCATGTAATCATCACTAACAAAATATTCACTTGAGGAGTATGAGAAATGATACAATTACTAATATCTCAGCTGTTACATTAATGTGTTACTTTAGTCAGGTGGTAAATATCACCACTGATCTCCTAAGGCTCATGCATTTAAAAAGTATTACAGGTTAGGTTCCTGAATGGAAGCATGTAGTGATGGAATTATAGTGGAGACCAAAAGAACCTGATCTTGCTACTAAATCTGGCGCTAGACTGCCAAACTTTCCTGATAATCCTGATTACAATAGAGCTACCAGGCTATATATGTATGGTATGTAATAGTTAGTAGGACTCATTTGTTTGTTTAAATTTGCAGTTTAAAAGAAGGAAATGTCAGTCAGATGTAGATAGGAGAAACGTCTGTACCCTACATAGAAAGATCATCATACTTCGTAGCTCAAACATGGATTCACAAAGCAGAATAATGTTTCAACAAAGGATTATAGACTCATAGACTTTAAGGTCAGAAGGGACCATTATGATCATCTAGTCTGACCTCCCGCATGATGCAGGCCACAAAAGCTGACCCACCCACTTTCCCTTTACTCAGCTGTTGAAGTCCTCAGATCGTCATTTAAAGACTTCAAGTCGCAGAGAATCCTCCAGCAAGCGACCCCTGCCCCATGCTGCGGAGGAAGGCGAAAAATCTCCAGGGCCTCGGCCAATCTACCCTGGAGGAAAATTCCTTCCTGACCCCAAATATGGCGATCAGCTGAACCCCGAGCATGCAGGCAAGATTCTCCAGCCAGACCCGCATTGACCATTGATACTAATTACCAGCGATGGCACGTTATTGATCTATTGACTAAAATCATGTTATCCCATCAAACCATTCCCTCCATAAACTTATCAAGCTTAATCTTAAAGCCAGAAAGGTCTTTTGCCCCCACTGTTTCCCTCGGAAGGCTGTTCCAGAACTTCACCCCTCTGACGGTTAGAAACCGTCGTCTAATTTCAAGCCTAAACTTCCCGACGGCCAGTTTATATCCATTTGTTCTCGTGTCCACATTAGTACTGAGCTGAAATAATTCCTCTCCCTCCCTGGTATTTATCCCTCTGACATAGTTAAAGAGAGCAATCATATCCCCCCTCAGCCTTCTTTTGGTTAGGGTAAACAAACCGAGCTCCTCGAGTCTCCTTTCATACGACAGGTTTTCCTTTCCTCGGATCATCCTAGTGGCCCTTCTCTGTACCCGTTCCAGTTTGAGTTCGTCCTTTTTAAACATGGGAGACCAGAACTGCACACAGTACTCCCAATGAGGTCTCACCAGTGCCTTGTATAACGGAAGCAGCACCTCCTTAACCCTACTAGATATACCTCGCCTAATGCATCCCAAGACCGCATTAGCTTTTTTCACGGCCACGTCACATTGCCGACTCATAGTCATCCTGCGATCAACCAGGACTCCGAGGTCCTTCTCCTCCTCCGTTACTTCCAACCGATGCGTCCCCAGCTTATAACTAAAATTCTTGTTAGTCATCCCTAAATGCATCACCTTACACTTTTCACTATTAAATTTCATCCTATTACTATTACTCCAGTTTACAAGGTCATCCAAGTCTCCCTGCAGGATATCCCGATACTTCTCCGAATTGGCAATACCTCCCAACTTTGTGTCATCCGCAAACTTTATCAGCCCACTTCTACATTCGGTTCCGAGATTACAAAGTAGACTATTTTTTTTTCAATCTCACCCCATAGCTTTTACCATCACAGTTAAGAAACCAAATATGTATTTCAATTACCAACCTCCTCCCGCCCACGGAAGCCTCTAAGCACTCTACACATTATTTAACTCGAAACTATTATCTTATTGATCAAACTGAAAAACCTGAGTTATAATCAAACTCTGTTGTCTCCTCCCAACTCTTATTCAGAAAAGACATCAACAGACCCTACATATCAAATGCATTCTATAAAAAAGGGTTTTTTAAAATATCAACTAGCTTGTATGTATTTTTAATAAGCATGCTATTTTATCATTCCCAATATAGCAAGTTGTTTACCTTTATATTAAAGAAATCACAGATTCAATCCCTGACTTGCCCTGCCTTGAGATGATCCTAATTAAGAAAGGTAGCTATGCTAAAATGAAAACCTGTGATTGATCAGTGGGCGTCTCCCACATATTATGAGGCTGTAAAACTGTATATACTATTCCGTCTTTCAGGATTGAGTGAAATGGAAAATCAAGAGCACTTTTGCTGCTTTTTCAGTTTGTTTTTGTCACTGTGTTTGAAACTACATTTCTCGCTTCACAGTGGACCAGATTTTGACCTCAGTTAAACGGAGCTGTTCTGGATTTATACTAGAATAACTAATATCAGACTCTGGGCCTTTGGTTTTGAAAAAACAGAATGACGACAAGTCTAGGCAAATGAATGTTAATGTCTCATAAATAATGCAATTCTCATAGGATTGGCACCTTGAAACGCAATTTAGAACAATCTGGAAGGGTTGTAATTCCTCCTCTTTTGGCATGATTACAGAGAGGATACAAAGTAATAAAAGGATATTAATAGCAAAATATATTTTCAGGCAATGAGAGTGGGAATGTGTGCCTTTTTAAAACTTCCCTCACTGTGGCAGAAAATGTTGCTACTTCAGAACATGGATTTTACATATCTTTACATTTAATTTTAATTAACAAATATGCATTTGGTGGTGATTGGTTTTAAAGAAAAATTCCACAATTTTCCACAAAAAAACAGCTGTACACATTCTCTTTAACTGGGGGGGATTCCAATGAACTATGCCTGGCAAGGTACTAAACAAGTTCACCATCATATAAAATCAACTTGTGTATTAGAACAGAAGAGGGGCTAGGGTCAAGTAAAGCTTTACTTTTCATTACAAACTGCCATTTCAAGGCCATATGGCAGGGGTACCACCTGGGAATTCTCTCTGCCCACGATGACTAATTGCCACAGCTCCTGCTGCAATTATATCTACAGAGACAAGGTAAGAATGACCTTAAGTGGGGAAAGCACAAAAGAGGATGATATTGTAGCTAGATGTTGAAGAGAAACAGATGGGGCTGTTAGCTGTAAAAATATCAGCTTCCCAACTTTAAAGGGAAGAATCTGAACAATTTAAGGAAAACACTGCTTGGTATGGCTTGAAAATTCATATTACAATAATTAAAAGACTGACTGTCCTATCCTCCAGGGTTAGTAGCTTGTCTCCAAGGCTGTAGGTGGTGGTGTTTTTTGTTTATTTTTAAATTGTAATTGTGTATATGCATAAGGAGATGGGTTATAATTTGTTCCCCTTTCATTCTCCCTAGTAGCTACTGTCTCAGCAATGTAATCCCTGGTATCACTTAAACATGGGCATTCTACCATAGTGGCATAATATTGCTACTGCTACTGGAAGCTGTAAGATTTTGATGCATTCCTGCAGCATAGCGTAGCTCTAAGTAAGGGACTATCACTATTAGATGACAGATTCTGTACTTATCACCAAAGAGTCCTTCACATGAGTCAAATCCAAAGGTCACGAAGAGAAACAAAAAATCACGTCTTCAAAACATTCCAGAAACTAATATTACTGGAATCACAAGGAGACTCTGGTACCTGCAGTGGGAAACTGAATTGGTTCCTCAAAGTGTGATTTCACGTCAGTAACTGCCAACACTGGCTGCTGCTGCTGCTGTGCCGGTCAGTCAGCTCTTTTCAAAGCCATTAGATTGAGAGGTAATGAGGTGAATTTTCAGGATTGCTCATTTTGACTGAGTGCTTGTGAAATTTTGATATAGAGGAAGAAACAAAGAGAATAAAGTGATGGTGGTGACATATGATCAGCAGCTAGAGACTGGAGAAACATACTAGAAGAAGCACAACAAATTTTATTAAGGTGTTTATCTAGGTAGTTGCCAATCTGAGAAAAGGGAGATGATTTCTGTCCCTGGATTACTTGGGTAAGTAACAGAAAGTGAAACATGTTGCTACTTAGTTTGGGTTACAGGGAAAGAAGAGGGTTTTTTGATTGAAATCAGACAATCTACTTATTGGTCTTATTCATTTTCTTGACATGAAACAGATTTCAATTACAATTGGGGTCCTAACCCTTTTTGTTTGGTCTGCTGACAGAAAAGCTGCATTGTAACTATAGTAGGAACATCACTAATTATCTGCCTCATTTGCGATCAAATACAATTAAGTAGCACTAATTATTTGCTGTGTAACAGCTAAAGTGTGGAAGAGGGTAACCAATCTTTATAATAACCTAATTGGCATGCATTGTACCTGCATGAATATAACTGAACCGCACGTACTCATAATTGGATCTGACTGGACACCCAGTTTTTAAACTAGAGGGTAAAACCCTCATTGTCACTACTAAGTTATTCTAAGGATGTATCCAAATAAGAACACAATACGAAGTTCTCAGCTCAGGATAATCTCCCCAAAGAATTCACACTCTTCAGACCATCACACAGTATTTCACACCTCCAAAGGGTTTTACAAACATTAACTAATTTGGAGAGGGATGTGCAAGTAATAAGATTAAAATAAAATCTGGAAGAAGTTACTCACCTTGTGCAGTAATGTTGATCTTCGAGATGTCTCCCCCTATGGGTGACTCCACTGTAGTTGCACTTGTATCGCTGTGCTACTGATTGGAGAACTTTGGTAGCAGTGTCTGTTAGACCCACACGTCCTCCTCATGCCCCGCCACGAGGCCAGCCAGTGCTTGCGGGCTAACCCTCCTCAGTTCTTTTTCTACCACAAAGTCATTGACAAGAGCTCGGAAGTAGAGGGGAGGAGGGTGGATTGTGATGCATCCATAGGGACACATGGTGAAGAGCCATCATTACTGCACAAGGTGAGCAACTTCTTCTTCTTCGAGTAGTGTCCCTATGGGTGCTCCACTGTAGGTGACTCCCGAGTAGTATCCACCACTGAAGGGCTGAGACTTCGGAGTTGAGTCAGTTACACATGACAGCACTGTGGAGCCGAAGATGGTATCAGAGGAGGAGTCCCCACTGATGGCATAATGTTCTGCGAAGGTGTGGACTGTTGCCCACGTCACCGCTCTACAGATTTCTGAGATAGGGACATTCTTGAAGAAGACGAGGGATGAGGAGATCGACCCTGTGGAGTGTGTATGAATAGTATCTGGAGGGGTCCTATTGTGAACTTGGTAACACTGTCCAATGCAGTTCGAGACCCACTTGGAGAGTCTCTGGGCTGATAATGCTGAGCCCTTGGATCTTTCTGTAAGGGGGAGGAAAAGACTAACCAAATCCGAAACCTGGACCATTTTTGCAGGTATACACATCATGTCAAGGACTTTCTACTGTATAATATCCCTTGTATCTCCTTCAAAACATGAGCTTTCTAGGTTTTGGAACCAAGAAGGAGCCATGCTTTCATGTAGGGTACGTCCGCTGTTCCGCAAGAGGAGGTATGGGGTGATTGGGAGAGGGATCGACGTTGAGAGCTGTGACAGGTAAGGGTACCAAGTGCGATCAATCAATATGATGTGCTCCATCTCTTTTATTTTCAGCAGGACTTCTGACAGTAGGGGACAGGAAGGAAAGGCATGGAGAAGATCCCCGGCCCAGGGAAGGAGTGCATCGCCCAGGGAGATTTGTTGTCCTATCCCTGCTCTGGAGAAGTAGCATCAACATTTCCTGTTCAGGTAAGTGGTGAACAGGTTGTGGTCGGTATTCCACGGCACTGGAATAGATCGTTAAGTACTACTGGGTCTGGCTCCCACTCATGGTTGTGTGGGAATCTGCGACTGAGACTGTCCGCTATGAAGTTTTGTGCGCCCAGGAGGTAGGCTACTGACAGTGTGATGTTATGGAAGATGCACCAGTTCCATAATCTCAGTCTCTGCACAGAGGAAGGGAGAACTGGCTCCTCCTTGTCGATTTATGTACTACATACATGTTATGCTGTCTGTTAGGAATCTCGTGTGCTATCCTTTCATCAGCAGAAGGAAGTGAGCGCAGGCAATCCTGATCGCCCTGAGCTTGAGGAAGTTGATGTAACTAGATATCTCTGTGGGTGACTATTTGCTGTGTGTCATGAGGTCGTTTAGCTGTACACCCCATCCGATGAGCGATGTATCAGTGGGTAGAAGCAAGGATGGGGGAAGGGAGTTGTGAGAAGGGGATCCCTTTGCAATCATTGGCTGGGTCTTTCCACCAGTCTAAGGAGTTCTTGATCCTTGTGGGTAGTGACAGGGCTTTGTCTAATCTGTCCCTATTTGGCTGTAAACTGAGCTGAGTCACATCTGGAGGCATCCCATGTGACGCCTGGCATGTAGTATTACTGCTGTGCCTGCTGCCATATGCCCCAAGAGTTGGAGGCAGTACTGGCTGATATTTGCAGGCTGTTTTGAATGGTCTCTATGAGTTTGGCCAGATAAAGGAATCTGTGTTGAGGTAGACCACCTCTGGCCTGAAATGAGTTGAGGTCAGCCCCTATGAATTCCAGATGTTGCACTGGAATGAGGGTTGCTTTTTGGCCATTGACCTGTAAGCCCTGGTTTGTAAAAAAGTGCATTGCAGCTTTGGTGACTCGATGAGCCTCTTGGACAGGTCGGGCTCTAAGGAGGCAATTGTCCAGATAAGGGAAAATCATGATCTCTTGGGAGCATAGGTGTGCGGCCACTACTGAGAGAACCTTGGAAAATACTCTTGGGGCAAATAATAGCCCAAAGTGATGGTAATGGTCTTGTCCCAGAGTGAATCTGAAATTGTCTGTGAGTCAGTAGGATTGAAATATGAAAGTAGGCACCATGAAGGTTGAGGGCTGAAAACCAGTCTCCCTGTTCCAGCATTGGAATGAATGTTGCTAGAGTGACCATCTTGAATTTTTGAGCTTTGACTAACTTGTTGAGAGCTCTGAGGTCTATATGGGTCTCCAACCTCCCTTCCTCTTGGGTAGTAGGAAATAGCAAGCCCTATAGATGTTGACGTACTGGTTTTAAGGCTCCTAACTGGAGAAGAATATCTACCTCTTGTTGTAGTAAACTCTTGTGAGAAGAGGGACAGGGAAGGTTGTTGTGGAGGGGACAGGGAGGTCAAATAGATAGAGTATCCACTGTGAACAATCTCTTGGACCCATCAGTCCAAGATTGTATATTCCCAGGTGCTGCAGAATGCTGCAAAAGGTAGCCAAAAGGGATGATAGCGGTGGTCAGCTGCAGCAGTTGGGGAGGAGTGGTCTATCGACCTCTCAACCAACATGTCAAAACTGGTTTTCGGAGGTAGACGCCTAGGATGAGGAAGGTTGTGGGGGCCAGATGGTTTACGCCTCCAAAATTTATTCTTTTTTCCTCTATGGCTTGTATTAGGGTTGAGCCAGATATTGAAAGGTGTGTGGTTTGTGCTGGGGCTACCGACTAAACTTCCTCTTTTGTCCTGGCATATAGATGCCCAGCAAATGGAGAGTGGCTCGAGAATACTTCAGGGTGTGAAGAGAGCCATCAGTCTTTTCCGCAAAGAGTTTAGTGCCTTCAAAGGGAAGATTTTTGATCGTCAACTGTACCTCCTTCTGGAAGCTCGAGAGATGGAGCCATGATGCATGTCGCATCACCACTGCCATGGAGATGGAACTAGCTGATGTACTGGCTGCATCGAGAGCAGATTGTAGCGTTGTTTTTGCTACTGACAGTCCCTCCTAAATAATGCCCTTGAATTGGTTGCAATGTGACTCAGGCAGCTGCTCAATAAAATCATTCAGTTTTGAATAATATAGGTAGTCGTATTTCGACATTGGGGCTTGGTAGTTGGCAACTCAAAACTGAAGTGTGGCCGAAGAGTATGCCTTCCTCCTGAAAAGTTCCAAATACTTCCACTCCCTGTCATAGGGAGCAGACCTCATCTGGTGTTGACGGCCATGGGAATTAACAGTGTTCACCATGATGGAGTTGGGTGGAGGGTGGGAGAAGAGGAACTCAGTCTCTCACGCTGGGACATAATATTTTTTTTGTCTGCCTGGTTGCAGATAGGTGCTGCCAATGCTGTGGTCTGCCAGACAGTTCTTGTCAGGCCCAGAATGGCCTCGTTAATGAGTAGGGCAATTTTTGAGGAAGAGGATGAATGGAGCATGTCTGAGGTGGTGGTGGCATAGAGGTTGGTGGTGGTGCCCATGGGTGGGCGTACCAAGATGGTGGTGGTGGGGCCAACTGAGGGTATGCTCGTGGACCCTGTTGATATTGGGCATCGTAAGGAGTCTGGGAGGAGTACTGCGATGCCAACTCCTCAAGTTTTCTATCTGAGCCCTCACTAGACAGCAGGGGAGCATGACAGGACAACGGGAAAGACTCCTGTGCCAGTCAAAGACTCGGTGCGGAGGTTCTGGCACGGAGAAGAGGAGACTCCAGGATGTCCAATACATGGAGGTCCTTAGAGTGTCGGAATTCTGGTGGTACCGACCAACTCGATGCCGTTGGCAGTACCAGGTGAGATGGAGATCTTGTACGTACCAGTCATTCTGATGCCAACTGAGGCCTCACACCCCCTCCCACACCCTAACCTCCAGCCTCTACTTCCACATGTATTAGGGAATCATCTTCTGGCAAGAGGTTTTGCAACATTAAAAGCATATTGCTATGACTTATACCTTCAGCAAATTAATGTTTTACAATTTGAACAGTCACCAAGATTATGTTTTTTCCATAATCAAAAAAATGTTAGCCATGAACAGTTTGTGGGAAACTCAGAAGACTGCCCAGATTTGCCAGACATTGAAACACTATCCAGAAAAGAAACAAAGTTCTTTCTCTCCAAGAGCAGACAGACAATTCTTAAATTCCATACCACAGGACACAGTAGGTGTTTCATATGAGCATAACAGCAGTAAAAACATAACTTAAAATACATGGTAATTAAATATGGTAATTAATATGGTAATTAAATATTAAATATGGTTTATCAAGTAAAAATCTAAATAGGAAGCTTAAGTGGTATCTTTAAGTTTTTTTTTTTTCAGAAGCTAGAATTAGCCCTTTAAAAAGTTCCAGCACAAGCAATTCAAAATTTATGCCAACCACTGGAACTTTTTGATGTACTGTCCTGTGTGAACTTCAACCTCAAGCAAGGCAAAAAACAAACAAACAAAACCCCACTATGATAAATGGCTCCATCTTGGCTCATTTCTTAGGTTCTTCTTTCCCCATCCCCTTAACATTAGGAGTTCTCATCAAATGAGACAATGGAACTATGATCAAAAATCATACTTGACACATTGGTTTTGAAAATCCACCCCTACTATTTTTCCAACTCTAGAAAGTAACAAACCAATCATTTCTTCCATCCCTGAACAAATGCAGAATTGTTCTGTACAGTATTGTCTATGCTCCCTTGCCAATCTAGTTTAAATGTCTCCAGAGATGGAACTTCTATAAAATTGTCAAACTGTGGCCTGAGGGAATTTTTATTACACACCTTTTCTCTTTCTTAATTTCACCACATTACACCTAGGGAATATGGATATCACATGCTGAATTATGCCCTTCCATAATTGGCATTCAGAGCTGACAAATGTTTGTGGTTAGGATTCTACAGAACACTTAAAATACGTACAACTTGGCTAACTGAAGAAAGCGTTTGGAAAAGGGTATAACTTTTTGGTAACCTGGTGACAGAATCCATTTTGTCTCAAAGGGGCACCAGTTTGTCAGCAAAGCAGTTACAAATACACTGTTAGAAAAATGAAAGGTGTAACAAAGCCACTCCATAGGACTAAAGAGGTTGCATGGACCCAAAACTAGCAATGGTACATTATATGGGTAACAGGGTCTTCCCATTAATTCTAAGTTTCAGACAGGTGTCTTAGGGAATTTCTGGACAAAGTTGCCTTTTTGTCTCTGAACAAAGTAAATTTTCATTCTGTAATCAAAGCATGTTTGAATTTTTGTTTAATATTTATAAAGTTTAAGCAATTCCATATATTGAAATCCATATTACTGTGTTATGTTTTATTTGGGGAAAACACCCAGAAGATACATGAAATTTGAAATATTAACTTAAAATCTAAGAGTTATTTTTATAAGAGTACTTAGTGTTCTCACTTGAGGTTTTTCAAGAGAACAGGTTATAGTAGCTTCTGTATGTAACAGCAAGATAATATCTGCTTCTTAGCCTGTTCCTGCACTAATCTGAAAGAAGTGGAGATGGGGGAAAAATGATCTCAGCGCTGATCACTTACAAGATGGGCAATATGCTCAGAGAAGCATGTGATTAGGAAGAGGCACGGATCAGGAGAAAAACCAGCCCAGAGACACATTCAAAACAGAGGGAACAAAAAAAGATGTGCCCGGAGAAGCATACTCTTATGTTCAGTACGAAAGGCAGAACACAGAAGGATGAGAAAATGACATACAAATAATTCTGGTTGGAAATTTTTCACAGAGCTTTAATCACCAATAATACTTCAGAGGTTCATGATTTTCACATTTGTCTATAAAAGGACACATAACTAATGGACTTGTCTCTTAGAACATTTCTCAGGAGGAGAAAAGGATTGTGCAGTCCTAGTTCTGGTCTGATTTTTAAAGCTACTGTCAAAACAAGACATTAAATTAGAGACTGATGTCACTTCAAAAGTTACACCTTACGAGCAAGAGCCTGGAAGAATGTGGCACTGCTCATGCTATGACTGACTGGCCCTCTTGATGTTGAAAAAAGTGAGTTCTCAAATATACAAGTAACCTTTCTGAATGGCCCAGCACTGAAAAATGAAGCTGCAGTATTACAACTGTTTCTGGAAGTAGTTAATATGACAGCTTCCATTAGCACAAGCAAACTCAGAATAATTTAACTCCAGCGTCTTTTGAACTTACTAATTGGTTGCTTAAGTAACATCGCCTTCAAAATATACTTTAATGTAATCACTGTAGGTGATAAGTACTAGTAACGTTCAGAATTATGTATCCCAGAGCATGATCAAGTGTAATGAATCTTACTGCTGATTTATCACACTAGGTGACCAAGTCAGAAAAAGTCAGTCATTAAGAAATGATTTCCCACTTACTACAAAATGCAAAGGCTTCACGAGAGGAGAAAATAGCGTGAAATGCATGATCTTACTGATACTGAAACATCAGTTTATTAATTCAAGATTGTTCTATAAAATTCTGAGATTTCAGAAGTGCAAACAAATCATTTGACTAGCTATTACTCAAGCTCTGCTGCGCCAGCTGGAAGCTGATCCATAATTATGCTTAGCATTTGACATTCTCAAAGCACTTCAAAAGATTAACTGGATAATCCTTGTGAACATCCTATTTTCCAAATGGAGAAAGAGGCAGCGACATTAGGTGACTCTCAAGGTCAGCAGTATACATTCCACTCCCCCTCAAAGTCATCCCTGAGACAGGGGTTGGGACACGTACAAAAAAGTGGTTCAAGTGTGATTGACAATCAGTTATTGTGTACTTCTAGCTTCTTCTAGTAAACAGGGTTTGTTTAAATACATTATTTTTAATACCATTACAACAATTAAAATAATTGGTGGGCAAAGGGGCCTTACATATTTGATCCATTTCCATTTGACAAACTGGGATGCTTTCCCTGAAAAGAGCTATGAACAGTACAACTTTTGATTACTTCCCAACTCAGACACCAGTATTACAGAGAAAGTATTATCTTTGTAGATAAGACTGTAGATTTCAATTTAAAAAACAATTTGTTTCCTTCCATCAATATGAAATATGGCTTAAGTTTTACAGGTACATTCTATCAGGGAAATTTCAAACATTTGGGGTTAATTATTTTAGGCATACAGGAGATATGAAATAGTTTTTTTAAAAGGACTGTTCACTTTTTAAAAAAGCTCCTTAACTTTTATTTGCTGTCCATTCTCAAAAAAGCACTTAATATACCAATCTTAAAATGTATTATATTCTGCTAGCCTGAGAGTAGCGCCTTTAACTTGTTTTGGTAAGTGTGCTAATTAATTTTTGACTGCATAATCACATGTACTCCAAAATGTCGCTGTAAGTATAGGCCAGTCCCTAGCTGTCTAGTATCGTATGGAGTATACCATGAGCTCAGAGGCAAGTGTTCTATAGCCTCCCAACCTCTAGCCTATGATGGGTTCCCATAAATAGTCCCAGTAAATGATTCTTTTATTAAGGCTGCTAGAAATAAAAGGTGCAAACACCTTAGACATAATTGTTTCAACAAAAAGATAGGAGTGAGATAACTCAGTCCCTAAAGGCAGCTCAGTCCAGTCCAATAGTATAAAAGATAATAAGGTCCCAGTGTAAACTCTCCATGGGTACGTCTTCACAGGCTACAGCCTTTTGCCTATTTCTTCTGTTCACACAGCCTCTGGCTCCCTCTGGAGCCTGGTCCTCTCTGACCTCAGGTTGCACTTTCCTGTAATCTGGAGTTTATGGAGCATTCTGGATGTTGAACTGGAGATTAACAGTGCCCAGTAAGAAGTCAACAACAGGTTCATTACATTAAGTTATCTGAACTTTTAACAAGCCCTCATAGTTTGTAATGTCCACAGATATACAGCACAGAGTTTGAGAAGTCTAGAGGCCAGTCCACTCGTTTCTTAATTAACTGTAGGTGGCCAACATACGTTAGAGACACCTTCAAATGACTGCTCCAAAAATTGAACTACCACCAATACAGAAACACCTGTATAACACATCTGTACAAGAGCCCCCACTCAAGATCTTCATTACAAATTGTAGTGACTGTCTCTGCCTCAAATCACTGCATGTCAAGTTAAAACTTCAAGAAGAAAGCTAAGGAAATTCACATATAGAAAACTAAGTTAAAAGAACTAAGGTTGCAAAGAAATCAGTTGCTCTGAAAAACATGCTTTTACAACACCATAGTTATAAAAGTGTTTTTGTTTGCTAGAAAATTTTAAGTTAAAAGATTTAGGAAAAAAACATTCAAGTCTGGGAGTCAGAGTTTTATTTCTTCACAAAATCTTAACCCTTCCTCCTCTCCTTTCTTTTTTAAACATATGCCCACCATACCTCTCCAACATAATTGATGTCCACATACTTCAACAACATCTGATACTGAACATACTGATGCTGAAACTATGCTTTCATTATATAAAGAGGCACTTACCTATGGTCTTAGATTACATGGTATTAGATGTTATATGAGCGGCTACTCCCCAGATCCGCCTCTAACTCATCCCCCTTTATTAGCGGACTACACTAACAGCTTATCTTTTACACAGTGTGTCTGCACCGTCTTTGATTTATGCTTAATGAAGAGGCCACAGGATTTTGTTTTTTTAAACCACATACTGAACAATCCCCTAACTACTAATCCAGTATAAATCACTATGTCAAGCCTAACCTCTCTATAATTGTTACAAGAACCACTTGAATCATCATCAAACTCCTGACGTGAACCTATACTGAATGAGCACATAAAGGAGCTCCACCCTAAAGCCAATGATGGCCCACTGATCAGAATGTATCATTCTCCAAAACATACTGGATGGGTCAGACTTATCTGTATCACAGAGAAGTTAGAGAGAAAAATCAGATTGTGAAAAGTAACCATAGTTGTGTGTGTAACAGATGGCACACACTGTGGTGGGGGCACAGTTTCTAGACTTTCAAGTCTGTTTTTTTGAAAGTTTTTTTACATACATTTATAACTGTAATGGACATTTCCCAGTAGAGTACAATAATTTTAGACTTCGTGTAGTTCAGAATCTTCGTACAGAACTCATGTGCAAGAAAAAGTGTTTACATACAAAGCTGAATAAGGAGACTTGCATTTCATTACTTATCTACAGACTCCATCCAGAAAAAAAAAATTCTGTAGCAGTAACAAGTCCTGACTTCGATCAAACGAAATCTAGGTAGGTTCTGTGTAACCTGAGACATAATAATGTGTATTTGAACTTTTTGACTCACCCTCCCTGTAATATTCCAATAGGTTCTGAACACAATAAATTAATGACAAAGATACTGTATAGCTTTTCTTCTTCAGAAGGCAAATATCAAAGAGAAAAGACTTTGTTTGTAGTGAAGGGAACAAGGGAGTGTGAATGAAAGTGGTCTTGCACCCATGAAAAGGAAATTCAGTTTCTATTGCAGCAGCCAAGGACGCAGGCAAGGGCTGTAACACACTTGGGACCATATTCTGATATGATTGCATCTCCCAATGACCTCAGTGAGAGTTTTATCCCCTTGTTCAAGGGTATGATTTGGACTAAAGGATTAAATATCAACTTCACTATGCAAATAGACCCCGGTTCAGTAAGGGACTTGAGTACATGTTGAATGCTTAATTATTTTGTTGAATTGATGCCTTAAATGAGTATCCACAACATGAACCCTATATAACCATCCAATCACATCCAAAAGGCAGGGGTGTATTTTGGGTCCTCCACAAAAGAATGAAGAGCACTGCTCTGCACAACCACTGCAAACATCACAGAGGCCCACTTCTGCACCTTTCCTTTTCCCACTGCTTATTTTAATCAAATTAAAGGAAGTTCTGAGTCCCACAATCCTAGTTATAATTTTATAGCAGTTTGTAAAGATGTTAGCAAAGCTCTGGTGAGCAGAGGAAAATCTGCCATAAGCCAAAACAGTTGTAAGGCTTCTAGTTCTAAAAATATTTCCATGACCTATTAAGGTCAAATAACCTTGTGCTTGAAACTCCTGGTTTCTTATGTTGAATTTCACAAATTACTACTCTTACTGCATAAAAAAAAAGTTTGGAAGAACTTTAGAAGAGCATTAGGAGATAAGCATGTACTAGGAAATACTGCACTGCTACTGTGATAGACCTAATACCTACCCAAAATAATTCTAACTCATCTTGAAGAAATGTATACCCTAAAAAATAACAGTGCATAGATAGCATCATTATATTTTTAGTAATCCAGGAAGGATTAGTAGCTTGCAATCAAGCAGAGAAGGAGATCAGAGAGGGCGATTAGAGAAGAGGAAGAGGAGGAGGAGAGGGATATCAGGGAAGGATAAAACAGAGATTTAAAATTATAACACTGTTACGGACATAAGCATAAATTAAGGAAAGATGAACTGGTTAAAGAGTTTTAAGGATTGACAAAAAAGATTAGGAATGTTAAGAAATGGAACATAATTAAAATGCTAATGACTAATGTTATCACTAAAGTAAAAAGATTGCTAAGGAACAATTTAGGTCTCCAAATACATTTAAAAGGTATAAAAACAACATGACTTCTCTCTCTTTTGGGTAGGGTTCAAGTGACACTTGCAAAATTCTACTTCCTTGTCACACTGGCTGAGATTTGTGAGGACAGGAGGAGTGAAATAGCTTTGTCATTATTCTTATTGTAAGAGTGGATGAACAGGGTGTGTGCTTGGGCTGGTAGAAGGTTATGATGATTTTACAAGGAATGCATGTTGAAGGCACATATCACTAGTCAGGTAGGAGACATCATCAAGACTCTGAAGTTCTATTGATGGTCACTGACTCCCTTTGTGACCTTAGACAAGTCATTTGCACTACACCTGGGTTCCCCCATTTGTAAAATGGTGATAATTCTGAGCCACATTTGTAAAGAACTTTGGGATTTATATAAAGTATTACGCAACCTTCCTAACATAACCTTGCAAAATCTTCTTAGTTCAAATCTTTTATTCCAATTTATTTTGTGCAGAAACTGAAATTTTACCATGTAGGGAAACTATCAATGGTTTGGTAGTGATCCTTGCATGATTTAAATCAGATTTTATCCCACACTTCCAGAAGTGCAAGACAAAATAACTTAATGCTCCTTGCAGTTTGCAAATATCATGCTTCTACTTGTTAAAAAAAATACTTTGTTACCTACAAAATATTTGCAGCTGAGAATTTTTTTAAAAGAATATTCCACAGTATTAAGTATATTCCTTAGCTCATTACTATATATGTCTTTGTATCCATAATGCCTTGGTATCTTGTCATGTTATCAGTTACCTCCTTGAAATTCAAGAAAAAATTCAAGTGTAAAACAAGATGTTGGACAGAGCACTAAAGTCAAGACACACAGCTTAATGAATGCCAATATCGCCAGGTCTCTTCAGAAAGCATTAAAGGAACTGACAGTAAGAAGAAGAATTTGGATGACTTCTTGGACGACTAAGTTTTGCCTTTCTTATTAAGGATATATTAAAACATTTCACTATTTGAAGTCAAATTTAGCCAGCTATCGAACCACAGTAATTATTTTTGTATTTTTTCAAACTTGTAAAATTAAAGTTATAATAAAATGTTAACATACAACACCAGACAGGACTTATTACTTATTCAGAATAAGGTTAATATTCAAAAAACCTAGCTAAAGGTTGTGACTTGCTGGCTGGAAAGCTGTCTCCCTCTGAGTCTGATAAAAAGGGTGACCAAATTTCTAAATACCTATTGCCCCTGTTGGCACTTCTTTTGTGTAGGTACTCGGTGTGAAAACTTTTTCATTAGAAGGCCAGTCCATATTTTACTATACCACAATTCCATAGTAGAAGTCACATTCTTCCATTAATATGCAATACAAAGTCTTGCCACTAACAATGAAAAGGATATTAATGTGTTGTTCTGTTTAAAATGTAGATCCTTTACCGGAGCCAGTGCTGCTGCCGCACCACCTTGGCTTGAAGTAGTAGTAGTAATAAACACCAAATACATGATTTCCATCATTAGCCTGCCTCCTCCCCATAAAAATTGTTCAAGCAATCCTGACTGAAGCATTAAGTAAGCAGGTCAGGGGACTTCTAGGAAGCTGGCATTTTATTAGAGAGATGAATATCTTTAATAATTTCCTCCCTAAACCATTTAATGCCCAGACACAACTACCACATGTACAAATATGTTCCCACTTCTCTGTAAGTCTTCCAACAGTGCACCTCCCTCATAGCAAAATACAATGGATTTTAAGTGGAGTCAAATGCCATCAATACAGTAATTTATAAAAAATATTGTTATGAGCTACACAAATTTAAGATGCATGTCCCCATTCCCATATCACAGTAATTATTTTTAGGTTTACATTTTAAATGCAGAATCTCTCAATACAATTGAAAACAAAATCAGCATAGACCTGTTGACTCTCAATTCTTCTTTGTGTACTAATCTAGGTTTGAGGCGTTCGAAGGCACTATTATATACCTGTAAAATGCCAGACAAATTTACAAATCAATTAAGGTGTTTGGCGCACTAGTTGTGAAGTTTTCCAGTTTGTTTTTGATTAATCGTTAGAAATAAGTGGTTTGCAATGGCAAACATGGAACCTGTCAAATGAACCATTAAGAACCTTTCAGTTGCTGACCAAGTCATTCTAGTTGGAAACCTGCAATCTGGTTTAGTACCTCTTTTGGGATGCACACTGAGTTTCAACCACTTTGATTTTTTTAAACAATGAGCAATATCTATAGAGGGAAATCAAATTCCCAGCACGTGCCCCAGATGAAGCAAGATAGAACTGAATGTCTAAAGTGAAGTTCCAGAATCTCAAAGTGGCCCAACAGATATTCATTAAAAATTAAATGTCAAACTCCATTTCAATTCATTTACAGAACACTAAATACACCAAAGGAAGGACTGATGAGTGACATTAATGCACCGACTGCCTCAATGAAACATGTGGGCTAACTGAATGAAGTAATTTGTGGAACACTCATTAGCTTAGCTAGGTCAAATACAAAGGAGGACCTTGTAACGGAAAAATATGTGGCCTGCTAAATCTGAGATGTCAGTTGGGATAATGGCTGAATTTAAATACGATTTCAGAGGGCGTGAGGAAATACTTGGTGAATAAATTGTTTCTAGTGACTAAATTGTGTTTAATATTTACTTCTGCTTTGTGATACTTGAGAGCATGACAGTTGATCTATTTTAGCTATTTATACAACATAATATAAAGCATTCTTTGACATACCGATGCACAACCCAGATTAGTGGGGGGCTGTGTCACCCCTGCCTGCAACCTTGAGTGCCTTTTGGTAGTACTCCCACCTTGGCCGCTCACAAACAGCCTTCCAGCATTCAAGCTGCACCCTGAATGTTGGTGTGTAACTGCATCCTGCCAGCTACACCCTAGCTGTCACCAGCCTCGGTTATACTTCAGAGTGACCCCAACTCACTCCCAGTCCAAGATCTTCCCAAAGAAATGTATGTCCTGTACTGCCCAGCCCTCTACTGGACAGTACAAATATATTAAGTCTGTTATTCATTTAAGAGAATAATATGCCAGTTTATTATTTTAAATAGAGTACCCAGACTCTCCAATTTAAACACACTGCATTAGATAAAACAATAAAACAAGTTTACTAACTACAAAAAGACAGATTTTAAGTGAGTACAAGTAATGAGGCATAAAAGTCAGAAATGGTTACAAGAAAAATAAAGATAAAATGTTACTAGTGCCTAACTTAACAAAACTATATTAGTTTCAAACAAAGTTTCTCATCACAAGCTCCAGCAGACTACTGATCAAACTCTCAGGTCAGGACCCCGCTTACAGGAGTCCAATTGCTGTTTCCTTTTGTCTTCTCATCTGTAGAAAGTGACGTGGGCGGCGGGGGGTGGGTGGGTACCTTGGGGTATTTGTCCCTCCTTTTTATAGTTTCAGTCCCCCTCTTGAAAAACATTTCCAGTGGAGACCCAGGAGACAGAGTGTATGATGAAGGATATTCCTTATTGATTTCTTTCACCTGTTTGAACTTGATTTGTTTTCCTTCCCTGCTTGATGACTCTGCTTACTGCTTAAATGCAAATCAAGGCAAGCACACAATCCTTTGTCTAAGACAAACCTGACTTTGGCCTGGGCAGGGTTGTGGGATTTGGAACACGTGTTGACATCATACAGGGGAATCTTATAACGTCACATACAATGTTGTCCCACACATTTTACCAGGACAATATTGACCAGCATATTCTGAGTTTTCAAATGATACTTTAGAAGGCATACTTTGTACAAAGATTATTACAATGCTGTTTGGGGTGGGAACAGAGGGGTATAGTCTGATTCACACTCCCTTTCTACAGTGGTGTTAAGACTTAATCAAGACATGTTCCACAGGGGACTCTGAAAGCCACAAGCAACTTGTCAGAGTTCACACAAAAATATAGTACTTTGCAAACAATCCAATGAATTTAAAGTGATAAAAGACGCAACTTATCAGGGCTTATATTGTGTATAAAGCAACTCAAACAAAAAGTATTAAACTTGCACCTTTATATGGCTGGACTGTATAGTAAAGACAGTACAAATCCTATTTAAAGGAGTTTAATATGCATGACAAAGTTCAAGTACTCTTTTACATACACACCATGGCAGAACATCTCACTGCATTTTACCAGACATTTTAGCTGCCCAAGGCTACTGCTGATTCTAAAATGGCCATGTTGCATATTCGGCTTGATCTTTGTTGAAACTCCGTTCTGATTTAGCCATTATTTGGAAAACTGCACCACTTTGCGAAAAAAGGACCATAGCAATTTTTTGCAATGACAGCAACATCAAAACAAAGTGGCAAACGTGACATGGGATTTATAATAGACTGACTTGAAACCAGCATGCATGCTGTTCTGAAGTGCTAATGGCCAAAAATGCAAAGGTTTTGAAATTGAAATATTTATAGACCAAACATCAGTCTCCCACCATTTCTCCAGTTATGAGAGCTTAGGGAAGAAAAACTGTCAAGCAGAGCCAGCTCAGGGACAGAGACTCACCGGGCAGGAGCTAGCATAGAAACAGCTATAGCCACAGATCTTTGGACACAGATGATAGCCTGCTTTCTACTTTCTTTCCCCTCTACCAATTGGATACTTGATCCAATCCTGTCTACCCCCTCACTCGGTCTAACAAACGTCTACTAACCTCCAAGTTCTGTGTTTCTCTTCCAAGTCCTCCTCTCCCAGCAAATCCCAGCCCACCAAAATTAAAACTAAAGCAAAAAACATGGAAATAATATTTGCAAATCACATTGTTCCCTCTGCTTATAGGATAAATCCACATACACACAATTTGTCCCTCTTGTCTATTTAGATTGAAAGTTCTTTGGGGGTAAGGACTGCCTATTATTCAGATTTACAATGATTTGCACAATGGGCTTTAATACAAATAAATACACACAGTCACCCAAACTGAAAAAAATGCCTTTAAATATGATGTGAAACAGTGTTGTCTGTCGGCCATACATATCCAAACACTTCCAAACTTCTAGAGAAATAACTACTTAGACATTCCACATAAGTTCACTAGTTTTAGCTACTGCTGCACAACTTGTAGTATTTGTGGAGGTATGTTTCCAATTGTTTGCTTGAAGAAATCTTGTTCTTTTTAAAAGTTGTGCTAGGATGTGCAGCAGGAGAATGCTTATTTGAGACATCTCAGGAGGCAAAGATTTTCACTTTGAATGGGTCAGACAAGTGGCACAGAGGTTAGCAAGGTTCTAAAAAGAACAAACAGCAATCTTTTAACCTGAATCTAAGAAAACCCAGGACAAATGCCTTATGAATTCACTGTTTCACAAAGCAAAAAAATCATGGGGGCAAGAAAATTCTTGAAGGCAAGTTCTAATTCCTTCACAATGCTGTTTGAATAGCCAATGCCACTGAAGGCCATCCACGTGCATAGGACTGACTTATTCCGATTACATCTTCCTTGTCACCGGCAGCTCCTCTTTCACACTGAAGTGAGGTTGCTTTCATGAGGTGTATTAAATTAACGTAATTAAGAACCAGTTTTTCCTAAACTATCAGCAATCACCCCTGGCTTGTGCCTTCACTTATTTGTTTTACATGACGTGCTTAAGCACATTCCTCCCTTACAGATGTTCTAACAGAATGGGAATTCTTCTCCAGGGGTAGAATGTGAATGTTCTGCCCAGGTACAGCAAGGTAGGAGCATTCCTCAGAAGACACAGAAGTCCTCAGCACAAGGAAGAAACCTAGAATACTTTCCCCTTGTTTCAGACTTCACTGAAGAAAATGGAGTAAGGAACCATTGTGGCCTGAAATCAGCACGAGGGAACTTCACATTAAGTTGTGGAGTGACCAAAAGAGCGATTAATCAACCCTCTACTGTAGACTCCACAGCACTAAGTGGGCCAATGTAGAGTGATTTGAGAGACTTGCTCTGGGGCAAGAATCTGCAAAAGACTCACTAGCCAATAACTCATTTTTGGCTGTCCCTGAAGGACTTCCTAGAGTCAGTTGCAGAATCACTGGAAGCTCTCATCCCATTTTTGTCCTGTTATCTTCAAGTCAGGTTTCTTCTTTGTCCTGTTATCTTAAGTCAGGTGACAATAAAAATAAAGTACCGCAATTCATTGTCAACCTTATGTAGAACATCTTTTATTGACTGAATTAAGCTCACATCTCACACTGAATTGTGAGTATTTAAAATTTTATATCTCCTTCATAAAAAGTTTCCCAACATTTCAATTAGTTATTTTGACATGGCTCTGATTACAAAATGCCACCTGCTCCTGGTTACGTGTCATGGGAGAGAGGGGTTGCAAGGCATCTTAATCATTAGCTCTGAAAGGCTGAGAAACTCTACTATAGAATTTAATAGAGAATTAAATCCCTTCTATAGAAAAACAGCATAGGATGGCTCAAGAGACAGACAGAAACAATAAATCCCCAGTAAATTCTGTAGGTTTTTAAAATAGTTTCTGTTTAATCCTATTTCTTCCCTATTTAATTCTATAGAACATCTCCATAAGAATGATCCTTTGCCATGAACAAAAAGGAGAGCCTTGCTTAGGAACTTTCCAAACTCAATTTCTTATTCGGGGGGTGGGGAGGGAGGGAGAAAACTCACACACCAGGGAAGAGCCCCTTGGGTCTCTTCTCTTGGGAGGAGCTGCTGTGAAAAGCTGCCCATTTGATTCTCTTCTTCAGAAAGAAGACCAAGGGGAGGTTTGGGCTTGGGAAGAGCTGGGCTTGATGAATCTGACTCTTCTTCCTTTCACGAGGGAATGAAGTGAAGAGCAGTCACAGGGCAAAAAAAGGCTGCTGCTTTTTCCCCACAGGTGGAAAGAGGGACTGTGAGAAGCCCCAATTTCTCTTTAGGAGAATCTGGCCACAGGAAGTCACTCCTATTCTAATAGTTTAGTAGGAAAATTAAGTGAAAAGGCCATCCCTCTGGTGATATGCAGGTGGAGTGATTGTGCATGGACAGAAGGACTGCCTTATGGGAGGCAGTATCTCTTAGGAGCTGATGATGTACATTCTGCAGTTTGGGTGTATTATGGAAGGAGAAGCTTACATGAGGGAGGCAGGTGTCATGCAAGGTGCATCTTCACTAGGAAAAAAAAGGTGTGTTCTTACCTTGAGTTAAAATCCTAGTGAAGACAGTCACCAACACTCCCCTCATAAGGCTGTCCTAATAAAACAAACTTCTTTGACCCCCTCCCAATGTTTGCTTTCCCTTGTGAAGGCCACTTCTCTGCCATCAAGTCTTCTGTGGTTTTCAAAAGGGGAAGCAGACACTGTGTGGAGTGGGGAAAGGGGGTTAAGGAAGTACAGTAACTCCTCGCTTAACGTTGTAGTTATGTTCCTGAAAAATGCTACTTTAAGTGAAATGATGTTAAGTGAATCCAATTTCCCCATAAGAATTAATGTAAATAGGGGGGTTAAGTTCCAGGGAAATTTTTTTTCTCCAGACAAAAGATATATATAATATATATACACACACACATACACAGTAAGTGTACTCTAAGTACACTGCCTTTTTAAGTAGATCAGCAGGTTGACAGCAGCTGCTGCCTGCAAGTTCCCTCTGTCCTGAGCCCTGTGGTGTCCCTCTCCCCCCGCCCGCTCTATGGAGATGGGGTACAGGAGCGGGGGAGGGGGACACCCTGACATTAGCACCTCTCTTCCCCCCTCCCTACACAGCAAGCAGGAGGCTTGCACACAGGAGCAGCTCCAAGGCAGAGGGCAGGAGCAGCACAAAGCAGTGGGGGGGAGGGACAACTGAACTGCCCGGCAATTGATACCCTGCTGGGTGGCTGCTGCACAGGGAACTTAGGGGAGCTGTTGGGGGGCTGCCGGTCCACCCTGGTTCCAAGCCCCCACCAGCTAGCTCCAACGGGCTGCTCTTTCTGCAAGCAGCGGACAAAGCAGGCGGCTGCCAAAAAAACATTATAAGGGAGCATTGTGCAACTTTAAACGAGCATGTTCCCTAATAGATCAGCAACGTAACAACGAAACAATGTTAACCGGAACTACATTAAGTGAGGAGTTTCTGTACAGTACATTAGGGCAGTCTTATGAGGGGAGAGATGGTGCATTTAAGGAAGGAGCATGTTTGAAAAGCATCTGAAGAGCAAACAAGTGGGAGACCACCACAAAAAATTAGCAAGAACCTTACAGGGATAGTGTGAATTCCTACTGTGATGGATGACAGTAGATAACTGGAGAGCAATGTATGCAATTGGCCTCTCCACCATGATCTCACTTTCTGGGAAATGAACCATCTTCTAGAACATAGCTCACCTTACATTGTATGTTTTTCCTTTTCCCAGTCTCTCCTTCAAACTCTATTCTAAAGCACCATTAGCACTTATTACAATTTAGCAGGGAATTTTGTTGGGAGAGTCTGAGTTGGGCTCTGACTGATAATGAAGAGACAGTAGCAAGTGTGAAGGAGTGGTCACTTTCTTACAGACTGGATTCCACCCCACCACGGGAATGATTCATGCTTCTTTAATTACAATGAGTGATTTCCTTAATGGTAAAATCCACAAACAATGCTATTCTTATCTATTTTGTATTTCAGACATTTAACCATGCAGAAGCATGTTATCTGTAAATAGACTGGGTGAAAGTCAGCAATAGATTTTTCCTTTTAGCTAAAAACTGAAAAAAATATTGAAAATACATAGGTTGCACTTTTTTTTAGTACTTTCCATCCAAATAGCTTAAAATGTTTTCTGAACATTAATGAGTTAAGCCTGTGGAGTAGGCAGTAACAATATGCCTATATCATCCCATTCTACAGAAAAGGAAATGGAAGCACAGAGAAATTACATGACTTGAGTGAGTTCACACAGTAAACACACAAGAGAGGGACAGCTCAGTGGTTTGAGCATTGGCCTGCTAAACCCAGGGTTGTGAGTTCAATCCTTGAGGGGGCCATTTAGGGATTTGGGACAAAAATCAGTCAGGGACAGTACTTGGTCCTGCTGTGAAGGCAGGAGACTGGACTTGATGACCTTTCAAGGTCCCTTCCAGCTCTATGAGGGTACATCTACACTACGGGGGGGAGTCGATTTAAGATACGCAAATTCACCTACGTGAATAGCGTAGCTGAATTCGACGTATCGCAGCCGACTTACCCCGCTGTGAGGACTGCGGCAAAATCGACTTCTGTGGCTTTCTGTCGGCGGCGCTTACTCCCACCTCCGCTGGTGGAGTAAGAGCGCCGATTCGGGGAGGTCGATTGCTACCCGCCGATTCAGGCGGGTAGTGTTGACCTAGCCTGAGATAGGACAGAGCCAGGAATAAAATAGAAGCCTCCCAGCCTTATGCTTTAGCCATGAAATCTCTTATAAATCCATCTTAAGTTAAACACATGACATGCTGCATTTGTAAACAATTGGTGCACTCTGTCAATCAATATAGTCAATTAAGAAATTAAGGTTATGAAGAATGTTCATCAAATATTACGAGCTTTAATCCATTACGTGTTTCCACTTCAGTTATCAATAATTAATGTGATTTTTTAAAAACTCATCACACCAAAAAAATTGTCAGTAAAGTTAGAAAATATTTGGGAACAAGCAGTTATCTATTGCAATTCCTAACAATACAAATTGAATTCTTCCAAGTTTGATGTATAAATGGCACAGCAACACGTCACCTGGATGTAGGGCCCAATGCTGCAATATGCTGAGCACCTCTTCGCAGAGGCTAAATAATTACAGGTCTTATTAACCCCCCTGATGATTTTCAGGTTCTTAACATTCCAAAACCACCACACTTCATTTCAAAGCCCACTAACATTGGTAAGCGACCATGTGATCACCTATCACATCATTTAAAAAACCCAAGTACTTAAAAGCAAGGAAATGAACAGTTAAGGACATAATACCTCTTGTTCTGCCCACAGAATTAATACACATTACTTTTATCAAATATAAAAAATGTATATTTATTGCTAAACCACTACAGCTCTTCTGTGGACTGGTGGGGGGTGGAGGAGGTGGGCTGGGCTTATGCATTGTGTGTCAACTCACTGTTACTATATTAGAGACTCAAATAAATTTGTTAGTCTCTAAGGTGCCACAAGTACAGTCTAACACGGCTGCTACTCTGAAACCTGTTACTATGTTGTTATAAAGGATAGTGTAAATAAATATTGACTATGTCCTATTTATCAACTGAGTTGAATTTTGGTACTTGTTTCTTGCGAAACGTTTAGTATATGTAATGAACAAAAGAGAGTAGAACTACTGATTAGATATTTATGAGGGCTGTATTTATGACATTAATCTGCCATTAAACATGAACATCTATAATTTGTTTCTTTCAAAATGGATGTGTGCCGTGTTTAGAATTTAAGATTACTGATAAAATAATAATTATTTTTATCACAATTATGATGATCTTCCAGCAACTGAACAGCAGGCAGAGACAAGCTACATTTCCTTATCTTTTGCTATTTCTCTATCTTCTCCCCTTTGTGTGCATTTATCTAGTCTTTAAATAGGATCAAACCAACAGAAATTGAGAGCTACCACCTAAAATTTCCTTCCTCCACATTAAAAAGAACATTCAATGCCATTTAGGAGAGTCAAGCAAGTGTTTCTCCCTTTAACAAACACAAAGAAAGTTTGTTAAAATTAAAATGTACTTTCAGGTTTTAAAATGTTTGGACTTTTCTCCCTTATTAAAAGAGACAAAGTAAATGTTAAAAGAACTTCCTAGTTGATAGTGTAAAACAAGAGAGAAGTCCTTGGGAACAGAACTTCAAAACACAAGTTACCATAAAGGTAACTAAATTACAACATTCTAAAAACCCTATTTATTCCTTACAACAGCATGAACAAAGTCAGTATTATAATGGTTGAAATTGTAAACTCTAGGAAGGCAAAATATACCTTCTACCTGGGGACTACAGTAACCCCGGCCTAGTGGCTCCAAAAAAACCCACAAGCATCTACCAAAAGAGTTGCATGAAAATCTGTTCACTTGAGCTACAGAAATATGCTTATGTCCTTTCTAAGTTGTAACCTGCTAATAGAAGGCAACTTATTCTCACAGTGTCTGATCCCACTCCCACTGAAATTCATGTAAAAATCCTACCCTGACACCATTTGGAGCAGAACTGGGACCACAGCTTTCACTGAGATCAACGGGAACAGGACTGGGTGCAAAATCTAGCCAAAACAAGTCAATTTAGCATAACTACAGCCTATCTTATTCAAAGATAGCTGCCACATGAATGTTCAAGGAGATTTAACTACATGGAAAGTGTAGGGGCACCGACAAGCCATTAATGAGCTAGAGGGAGACAGAAACAGATCAAAGTCAACCTGTCATATCAAATTTATTTTTTTGTTTTGACAAACTCTTCCTAGAAACACCCTCCTTTTGCCTTTAGGGTAAAGGTGGCAATTTTCATGTTGCGTCAATTTCAATCCAAAGTTATAGGGGATGTAAAACAGGTCTTTATAACAGAAGCTGACTGGACCAACCCCCTCCCTGTTTGTTCACATAGTATATTGCAGTTGTATTGTCCGTATGCGTCTGAACCAACAAGCCCCTGACTTGAATGAGAAAAGCCCGTCAAACATTGTGAATTCTTGAAGCTCAAGGACAGTGATTTGTAACAACGGCTCTTGTTCTGTCCACAATACTTGGGCTCACAAAGTCCCTAAATGTGTACCCCAGGCTATCACTGAAGCACCAGTAACGATAGTCTTGGTCCGGTGGGATGAGTAAAAGGCACAACTTCACATACATTGCTCTGATCTATCGACCACTGTAGGAGACTCCACGACTGCAAAACAACCAGGGTCAATGTCCAGAGGAGGATTATTTGGGCACTAAACTTCAAGCACCCCTGAACCAGTGTGTGGGATCACTATTTGAGATAGCCCTCATACACAATGGACAGTGCTTAATGCCTGGTAAGCACGTACTACTGGGTTTTGCATCAAACTAACAAAAACTAATGGATACTAACTAATTACAAAAAAAACAGAGAGAAGCTTGCTGTGATGCAGTAACCATGAGGTAAACCACACAAGGAGCACCGACTCAGGCCACAAGTAGTGAGAAGGAACTAAGGGGGTTATGGTGGTGCCACCCTTATACAGCCTCGGGGAGGGAGGAGGGGCAGGAGGCGGCACAGGGCATGTGGGCCAACTCAACAGGTACTGCTACATAAAGCTCTCTGGCTCTGACATGCTGGGCATATGCACACCTGAGTGGAGTACATATTTGAAACCACTTGAAGAACAGTAAGTCACTCAGGGTGTCAACATGTTAAACTCTATTGAGAGGATAAGCAGAAATGAGACAGGGTACTGTTATCCAAGAAGGCATTAAAGGGTGCCATCAACTAGTTGTTTGACCTGTAGACAATGGTACAAGTGCTTGAAGCTGTGGCTGTTAATCAGATGACAGGGGTTCTCATTTATCCTCCTTTTTTCCCTTTGGGTTTTCAATTTTCTACAAAATCAATAGGGTTTTGTTATCACATTACATACAAAGAGAAATGCTGTTGAGCATAATGCCTCTGCAAGCTCAATCAATGGTACACCTTCATGTGGAAAACTATGGGCAGGACTGGTCACCCTACCTCTAAGAGGGTACTGTAGAATTGGAGGGGGTTCAGAGAATGGTGACAAAATGATAAGGGGCATAGAAGTCTCGTGAGAGAGACTGAAAAGCCTAGAATTGTTTACTTTGAAAGGTGACATGATAAAAGTATATAAATAATGAATGTTTTTTAAAGAACGTAGATAAGGAAGCGTCTGTTCTTCCTGTCTCAGAACACAAGAAAAAGGGGACATGAAATGAAACTGAAAGGTGGCAAATTAAAAAATAAGAGGGAAAAACCTCTCCATACAATGTGTAATTAGATTGGAACTGTGCCACGGAGAAAGAGAACTTTGGGTATTTATAGGAACAAAAATATCTAATCCCTCATTGAATCTTAGAACTTCTCTGCATGGTGGGGTAACGCACTCTACAGGGGTGTTGTTTTCTACAACTCACTAACGTGCTGTACATTAAATGGTCTGTGCAGACCCTGTTGGTGCACACTAAAGGTTCCCTAGTATGCTTTAACATAATGTAGACATTGCTGGTGCACACTCAAGTTTCTCTAGTGTGCTTTAACATAGTGCTATTTGAAAAAAATCTGTTAAAATGCACTAGGGCAGTGCTTCTCAAAGCCGGACCGCCGCTTGTTCAGGGAAAGCCCCTAGCGGTCCAGGTTGGTTTGTTTACCTGCCGCATCTGCAGGTTCGGCCGATCGTGGCTCCCACTGGCCGCAGTTCGCCGTCCCAATGGGGGCTGTGGGAAGCGGCGCAGGCCAAGGGATGTGCTGGCAGCCCTTCCTGCAGCACCCATTGGCCTGGAGTGGTGAACCGCGGCCAGTGGGAGCCGCGATTGGCCGAACCTGTGGATGTGGCAGGTAAACAAACTGGCCCAGACCGCCAGGGGCTTTCCCTGCACAAGCAGCGGCCCGACTTTGAGAAGCACTGCATAAGGGAACCTTTAGTGCAAACCTACAGGGTCTACACAGACCAATTAATGTGCAACATGGTAGCGTGCTTTAGAAATCACACCCCCATAGTGTGCGTTACCTCTCTGTATAGACTACCCTTACTGAGTTCTAACTGTTAATGCAAGTGAAAATATTGGATGAATTTTGGATTTTCCTCTGAAGTATCTAGTTCCAACCACTGTCAGAGTCAGGATACTGGACTAGATGGACCAGAAGTCAGATCCAATAAGCCAATTTCTATGCTCTTATAAAGGAACAAACATGCATAGGATGCATGCTCTATCATAGAGCTAACATGACCCATCTCTTTGCAGTCCACAGCTTCTTTATGACTCATTCTTAAGCACACATGCAATGGGAGCTTGCCTGAACACACTCAGTGCACTCACACTAGAGCAGGAACAACTCTATCCAGAGGCAGACCCGTCTAATATTTTCAAGAGTTAGCAATAGTAAGCAGGAGCTGTATAAGCTTCTTTAAATATATGAGGTGCCTCAATCTTGACCTGTAATAACAATTCCTACACTAAGTCTTATCAAATTTGTGAAGTTTGTGCGATGTGGACAAAGCATCTAACTAGGGACGAGGAAGAGATCAAATTTCTTTATCTGTAATCAAAAGAGAATTTCAAGACAGATCTCCAGTGGAAAAAACTAGAGCATGAAGCCAATATCACCTTGTAAGGTTTAATACAATCAACTACAACATGAAAATAGTGAACTGTGTAATGTCGTAAATGTCCAAGTTCATGAAAACTGTTTAATGCTTTTGATGTTCATTGCTTGACACCTAGCATGGTGTCACCATCATTGCACATCTCACTCCCTGTTGTGACAAAGTTCCTCCTCTACCTTGGTGGGTCCTGTGCTTATTGGCGGATTTGCTCGCTTCACAGATCCACCCTGTGGGTCAGGAAACAGTTCAGAGACCTTTCCCTCTGGTAGAAGCTATAGTCCAGGTCAATTCCTCCTGTGTTTGATCAGGAGTTGGGAGGTATGGGGGGAACCCAGGCCCGCCCTCTACTCCAGGTTCCAGCCCAGGGCCCTGTGGACTGCAGCTGTCTATAGTGCCTCCTGTAACAGCTGCATGACAGCTACAACTCCCTGGGCTACTTCCCCATGGCCTCCTCCCAACACCTTCTTTGTCCTCACCACCGGATCTTCCTCTTGATATCCGGTAACGCTTGTGCTCCTCAGTCCTCCAGCAGTACGCCTACTCACTCTCAGCTTCTTGCACACCTCTTGCTCCCAGTTCCTCACACTCACTTCCTCTCCTCTGGCTCCCCGGCTCCCCCTGGCTTGACTGGAATGAGCCCTTTTATAGCATCAGAGGGGCCTTAATTAGAGTCAGGTGCTTAACTGCCTCACCTGACTCTTAGCAGGTTAATTGGAGTCAGGTGGTCTATTAGCCTGGAGCAGCCCCTGCTCTGGTCACTCAGGGACAGAAAACTACTTATCCAGTGACCAGAATACCTCCCTTCTGCTACTCTGCTGTTCCCAACTGGTCTGGGTCTATCACACTACATAAGTAAAATGATTAATTTCTTCTAGTGTTTCTCCATTTACTCCGATGGTTGCTTTTGGGACATTGATAGCCGTATATTTGGTCTTTCCACTTGTTTTGCTGTGTCTGACAAAAGCTGGGTCTCTTCTTTCATTAAGAGATGGGTTTGAATTAATCAGGGTGAAGTCGTCAGCAAAAACACGAGGTCATCCAGTACTGCTTTATCATTTGTCCATAAAATTACAAGTGCAAACAATACTAGGGACATAATACACCCTTGCCTCCAGCGGTCACTGCAAACCACTGGCATCATGTCTGTACATTACGGAGCAGAGTCCTGGAAAACTATAATAGAAATGGATAATAACAACTCATTCCAAAGTAAATGCTTCTGGAAGATCTTCAGAGTTTATTGGAAAGAGTTTATCAGCATCAGAAATTCTAATTAGTGCAAACAAACCTAAAGCATCAAATATAGTAAGATGAGGATGCTGGACATATTTAGGACATGCTTTAAGAATGCCACCATGACGACTTTCACATCCAGTGATAATAAGGACACCACCTGGGAAGAGGACAAAAATGGCAACCTAAAGAAACATTATACAGAACAATAGAGAAAGAAGCTTGTGACAGGATGGACTAGGTCTGGAGGCCTCCTGCTGGAGGCCTTGTGGCCCTGCCTCACCCTGCTCCAGAAAAAAGCAGAGAAGTCCTCCAGGTAGCTAATCAGAGGGGCTGCTGGAGTAGCCAATCAGGGGCCAAAAGGGCCACATAAAATGAAGTAGCAGAGGCAGAGCAGTCAGTTGTTGCCTGGAACTGGAAGAGGGAGGACAGAGTGCCTGGAAGAGCAGCAGAACCATGGACAGGTCAGTGTGGGCAGGCTGAGTCCAGGGGACTGAGCCCAGAACCTAGCCAGAACAGGCAAGGATACTGTGATGGGCCCTGTTGGTCTGGTTCAAGACTGAGCCCAGGAGGGCTGCCGAAAGGACACCAACTGAGGGTACTGAAAAGGGTCTCTGTTGGGCTGTTAATGAAGGCAGTGTCTCCAGGAAGGAAGCCTTGGGGCTACAGCCCCATACCAGAGCCATGAGAAAGAACTAGAGACTGTATACCCCGGAAAGGGGGATAATGTGTGAGACACTGCCAGAGGGCTAAGTCACTGAAGACCCACCAAAAGAACCAGGGGGGCGCTTGCGAGAGGCAGGTGCCACCCTGTTGTAAGAACTGAAAAAAAGCAGGATCACACCAGACCAGAAAGGTGGACGCACAAGAGATGGGTGCTGCCCTGTTCAAAACTGAGGGTATGTCTACATTACTCGCCAGATTGGCGGGTAGTGATTGATCTATCGGGGATCGATTTGTCACGTCTAGTGTAGATCCCCAATAAACCGATCCCCGATTGCTCTGCCGTCGACTCCGGAACTGCACTACAGCGAGAGGCGGAAGTGGAGTCGACGGGGGAGTGGCGGCTGTCGATCCCGCACTGTGAGGATGCGAAATTGGTGATTCTAAGTCCATCTAAAATACGTCGACTTCAGCTACGCTATTCTCATAGCTGAAGTTGCATATCTTAGATCGATTCCCCCCCCCCCGCTGTGTAGACCAGGCCTGAGTGATAGCAGGCACCAGAGAAAGGGGGTGTTCACAAGAGGCGGGTGCAAATGCCGTTACAAAGCCAAATCCATCAACATGACAATCAGAACCCTGTAGAGACCAGCAAAAGACTGAAATAAAATGGTGAAAACCACTTAAATAAATGGCGAAAATGGACACAAACTTGAGGGTGCAGTAGGGCAAAGAAAGAAAAAACATCTAACATGGAAAACTAGAGGGAGATTTTCAAAGGCACAAATGGGAATTAGATGCCTAATTCCCACTGAAGGTCAGTGTGGGTTAACTGCTCTTTCTGCCATTGAAAGTCTCCATCCTCTGTTGTTATGAGCACACATTTACTGCTTAGTAACAATGCGACTATGTGAAGTACGTTAGTATGATTACAGACATGAATGAAAGTACATTCCCATTGCTTAGGTTTCAGCATCCTGGCAACAGACTTGCATTAATAATTTTGAGTTTTTCCACAGAGTAGTACACACAATGGCTTTCATTTACTTCTGCCACATCCATGTAGTTGTAGATATTGTACTGGTTTTAGTCACATTAACATGATTATCTTTACTTTGCCTTTCCATCTTTTTGCATTTCCTCAAAAAGCAACATCACAATAGGATTCTTGTTGCTTTTTCTCATAACTTCCGCATTGGAAGGGCATGGAAAGGAAACCCCAAATCTTTTACATCTTAGTTCTTGTCATGAACTTATATTGTCAACATTGCAGCAGTTTATCAATAGATTGTTTCCATTTTGCTTTTGTCATATGTGATGAATTCTCACTTGCATGGACAATTTTTTTTCCATTAAGTCCCCGCAAAAAGTCACAGCATTATCAGTATAAGATTCTTAGTGCCACCTAACTTAAAATCACTTGTAAACTGAACTGAAGCTTCTATTTACTTCTCAAAGAGCAGCCCCTATGAGCTACTTTGGAAAATGTGTGTATTTTCTGGTTCCACTTGATAGTAACACACTTTTAAACATGTATTTCCTCTTCATCAGGTAATAGCTTAAGTTCACTACTTCTTAGAAAGCATGTTAGTGTAAAAGCCTAGAAATGGTTTACATGTAGAGTGTGTAAGGACTTGTCCACACACCAAATGGAACCAAAATTTCTATCAGCTGTAAATCACACCCTTCATTATTTCAGTTTAAGTCAGTGGGTGGACACTAATTTCAGAATAACTGTACCCTATTTTGATATAACTTATGTCTATTCTTTAGTAGATGCACTAACTTAGGGCTGTTCTACACTAGGAACTTACTTCAGTGTAGCTACATCTCTCAGAAAATGTGAAAAATCCATATCTCTGAGAGACGTAGCTATACCAACCTAACTCCTGGTGTAGACAGTGATAGGTCTACAAAATAATTCTTCCATCAACCTATCTACCACCTCTTGAGTAGGTGGATTCCCTACACTGACAGGAGAACCTTTCCTGTTGGCATAGATAGTGTCTATACTGACGAGCTACAGCATAGTAGTGTTTTAAGTGTAGACATACACTCAGCATAAAGGCAATTCTTATACTAAAGTAAGTAAGGGTGTGAATTAAAATCAATTAATTTATTTCAGTTTCATTAATTATGTAGACAAGCCTTAAATCTGTTTTATTAGCAGGCTTCACCTTAAGGGTTTATCTTCCCTAGATTATTTTTTTTACTTTGAGCTAATTGATCCTCAATTAACTTGAGGGTACTTTACTTTGTAAATACTAGTCTGGGCATTCCCCAAATGTTTGTTTCGTGCTACAAATGTTTGTAGTTTACTCTGGGGATCAGTCTAAGGTACCAGGTCTAGACTAGAAACACAGTGTCGGTTAAGGGGTATGATATTTTGTGAAGTTTCTAATATGGCAAGAGCTGTACCAGCAAACCAGTAGGCCTCATTCTAGTTAAACTACACGTATTTGCAGCCTGGAACAAACTTTTGTCAAGTGCCCAAACTAGGCTTTAATAGAGGAGTTTGAGATCAGAAAGCTTTTAATGCTATGTAAAGACACAGGGCCGGCTCCAGGCACCAGCTTGTCAAGCAGGTGCTTGGGGCGGCCACTCCGGAGGGGGGCGGCACGTCCAGCTATTCAGCAGTAATTCGGCGGAGAGTCCCTCACTCCGGCTCGGAGCGTAGGACCTCCCGCCGAATTGCCGCCACAGATCGCAACTTTTTTTTTTTTTTGGCTGCTTGGGGCAGCCAAAACCCTGGAGCAGGCCCTGTAAAGACAGTATCTTGTTAGTATGCTGTACTGAAGTGAGATATGGCAGATAAAAGGAAGTCAGGTTAAGAAGCAATTACATATAGAGATCTTCATCTGCAGCATAACATGGAATTAACATCTTTTCAGACAGAGAAAGATGATTCAACTATTGAATTTACGATTTTATATTATAGATTAAAATTTCTAAAACTCTGCAGCTTTCAACTTGTGACTGAGGGGCTGGGACTTTAAGATCGGTTTAATGCAGGTTTAATCACATGCATGCCATAAAGAGAGTGCTTTTCAAATGGATTGTTTTATCGGTTGCTGTAAATCAAATATTCCCTAACCTGCAAGAATTTATTAATATATGTGGAATAATGTCTCCCCTCTTTAAGTTTGGAAGACAATCCAGTTATTCCCTCCTTACAAACAATAATGTTGTTAGTTAGAATTAATAAGTACTGGTTATGATTCAGCCTCCTAATACCAAGATTGATCCATGGGGTATTTTACAGCTTGTTAAAGTTTATTGGCCATCACAGATAATCAGTAAAAAATGTTTAATTGACTAATTACCACAGCTGTTGCTGTTAGAGGTGTTTAAGATTATTGCAATGCTCACAGTAACATCCCTTCCTAAAAACCAGTTACCTGACATTTATTTTAAAGGAGAATTTTATTGTGTTTTTTGAATTGCATGTTATACTTAGCAGCTTTTACTTTTTAACATGATTGTTGAGGAAGACTGCTTAGGCCAGGGCATTAGCCGCCTTTCCCTGGTAACTATTTAGAAAAGGGAAAAAATAATAACAAAATGCCTTTCAATATTGTTATGAGATGAATTAAACCTTGTTATGGGTTGAGTTAAAACCCTGTTGGAACTGATGTGTGAACACGTCCTTCATTTAAGATAACTGTAAGAGTCAGTTAAGGGGCCACACCTAAAACAAACTATAATGGAATCTGCCAAGAAACCAACACCATGTGGATGGAGAGTTCTACTGAGTATTGTTCTGACCAGATGGGGTGTGCGTCTGTGGGTCGAAACCTCTCGGGTGGGATGCTGGGAAGGGACAGACAAGAAACAGAGAAACTGAGGCCATGGCTGTGTCTACACTGCCACTTTCAGCGCTAAAACTTTTGTCGTTCAGGGATGTGGGGAAAAAAGAAGTTTTAGCACTGAAAAGTGCCAGTATAGACAGCGCTCCCGCTGATAAAACTACCACCACTTGTTCGGGGAGGGTGTTTTTTTTTTTTTTTTTTTTTTTAAATCGCTGGGCGAGCTCTCCTCCGGCGATAAAGCATGTCTACACTGCTCACGTCACCGCGCTATAACATGGGTAGTGTAGACATGTGGAAAAAAAAAACCCACCCCCTGAACAATGCAAGTTTCGTGGGCATAAGGGCTTCTGTGCACAGCTCTATCTATGTTGGTGGGAGGGCTGCCGCCGCTCGTTTAGGTGGTTTTATTACATTGACAGGAGAGTTCTCTCCCTTTGGCATAGAGCGGCTACACAAGCAATCTTAAAGCAGCACAGATGCAATGGTACAGCTGCACCACTGTAAATTTGCTAGTAGACATGTCCGTCAGGGACAGCAAGAAAGCCAAGAAGGAGCCCGTAAGCACCGTGCAACCTTGGCAGAAATCTAGAGAGCTTCTGGGTCTGGTGCTGGCTAAAGAGACTTGGGACTGTAAGCAAAGAAGCTATCCCATTTTTGGTTCCTCCTGTATTTGGAGAAGTAGAACTTTGTACATTTTTTGTAAACAAGCAAGACTGCATCAAAGAAAATACCAGACTCCATCATTGACGTCTACTCCCCATGGGTACATCCCCAGCGTCCTGAACTTTGTCTAGCCACTCAGGTTGTAAAGAGGCGGCAGCATCTTGACTCTCCCAGCACTGACCTAGCACATCTCTAGCTACAAGACCAGTGACGTCGAATTACGGTACCACTGACTTGCTATGAAACTTCACCATTTGTTTTTTGAGTTTACACTATTTTATAGCTACGTAGCAACTTCACATGATTAAAGAAAGTATTTGCATCAGAAAATATTTAGCAAGCAAAAATTGAGCCATTAGGAAGACAAACTACTATTGTACTTCCCAACTGATATTAGCTAAAAATTTTCCTTTTTTTACATTGTTAGATTTATTTGAATGCAATTTCAGGGGATGAAATTGGCATCAGTGACTGCAGGAACAACTTTCATTTTCTCCATGTAACCCCCAAGGAGATTACCTAGATTCCTGGGGCTCTGTCTGCTGGCAGCTCAGGGAGGGGGAGCCAAGGCAAACTCAGTCTGCCCGGCAACCAATAGGGAGTGAGATGCCCTCCCAGGGAGTTCAGGAAAGGGGAGAAGCCATTTGGGGGTCAGTTTGGAGCGAGCCAGGGCAAGGGCAGGACTGGCTGTGTGGGAAGTTAGTAAGTCCCAGGCCTGCATGCAAGGTTCCCCCGAAAACTGGCCTCTAGGGACCTGAAAACAAGATCCTTCACCTGGGTTTTTCCTTCTCCACTGGTGATTCCCATTCTTTGTGGTCGTTTGGGCCAGAAGACCCCAGGCATGGTTCGCCCTCCATGGCGAGAGCCGACCCCGGGCTCATCCACGACGCATTATGACCATGATAGCTCTGTCGATGAGTCACTAGGGAAAGTTGTAAGAGTATCCAAAGCTGTTTTGTCCATACCCCCACATGGTAAGATTGACTTAAGAGAAAAACTTGAGAAGCACAGTAGCAGTCTTCCTCATACAGTGATGATGGAGATAACCTCCCTAGTGGTCTGATGGTTCGAAGAGGTTTATTGTCCTTACTACAGATGAAGGAAGCTGGCATTATGGTAAGAGTAAGAAATGAAACCAATCATCCCATAGCTATCAGGAAAGGAATGGTGTTGGCACGACTGTATAGAGTAGAGAGTGTTGTAAGCCCTGCAACTGCAGCCAGAAAGCCCTGTAAGGCATTAGATCCTGATCTTTTTAATGTTGGTAATTCTCCTGTTTCTCCCAGTTGGAAAGACCGGTTGAAAAAGCAGCTAAGTGAGAGACCTAATGTGTTTTCCACTGAGGAATGGGATGTGGGGTGTGCCATTAATGTGGAACACACCATTCGTTTGGCAGATAACAGGCCTTTTAGGGAGAGGTCCCAAAGACTGGCACCTGCAGACATTGAGGATGTGAGAAAGCATATCCAAGAACTATTGGAAGCAGGAATAATTTCTGAATCCCGTAGCCCCTATGCATCCCTCCTTGTGGTGGTGCAGAAGAAAAATGGGACTGTGTGCATGTGTGTGGACTATCGTACACTGAATAAAAGGACCATCCCAGATCAATACACTGGACCCAGGGTAGATGATGCCTTAGCTTGCCTAGCAGGAAGCAGATGGTTCTCTGTCTTAGATTTATGAAGCGGCTACTACCAGATCCCGATGAGGTCTGAAGACAAAGAGAAAACAGCTTTCATTTGCCCTTTGGGATTCTACCAGTTTGAGAGGATGCCCCAAGGTATCTCGGGAGCTCCTGCTACATTCCAGCATTTGATGGAGAAGACAGTGGGGGATATGAATTTGTTAGAAGTGCTGGTGTATTTGGATGACTTAATTGTTTTTGGGAAAACTCTGGAAGAGCATGAAGCTCGACTAATGAAAGTGTTAGACTGCCTGGAAGCTAGTGGATTGAAACTGTCACTTGATAAATGTCAATTTTGTCAGACCCGAGTAAAATATATAAGCCATATTGCGTCAGCAGAAGGTGTGGCGACTGACTCCAAGAAGATTGAGGCATTAACCACCTGGCCTATACCCAAAGATCTGAAAGCTTTACAATCTTTCCTAGGCTTCTGTGGATATTACCGCCAACTTGTAAAAAATTATTCCTCCATCGTGAGACCGCTCACCAATTTGACAAGGGGATACCCCCCAACGTGGAAGAGATCACCCCAACATAAGCTTGTGAGTCCTCCTGAGAGGTATTTCAAGATGAATGAGCCATTTGGGGATCGTTGGACCGAGGAATGCAACAACGCTTTCCATGCCCTTATTGAGAAACTCACTACTGCACCAGTGTTAACCTTTGCAGACCCTACCAAGCCCTATAAACTGCATGTAGATGCCAGTCTTGATGGATTAAGAGCAGTGCTCTATCAAAATTATGAGAATCAATGGAAACCCATGGCCTTTGTCAGTCGAGGGCTGACTGCATCTGAAAGACACTATCCTGTGCTCAAACTTGAGGTTTTTAGCTCTCAAATTGGCTGCTGTGTACAAACTTCATGATTATCTATACGGAGCGAACTTTGTAGTAAAAACAGATAACCCACTTACTTATGTGCAGACCACAGCTAAACTAGATGCTACTGGTCAGCGATGGATGGCTGCCTTGGCTGCTTATGACTTTAAGCTGCAGTACCATTCGGGTCAAACATATGCAGATGTAGATGCATTGTCCTGTCGCCCTCATAACCCACTCGAGGAAGAGTCTGAGTGGATGGAAATATCTCCTCCTGCTATTCGTGCCACCTGCAAGACCATAATAGGAAAACTGCAGCCCTTACAGAAAGCTGAATTTCTTTTCAGGCATTAAACCAGTGCCTGTAGGGGAAGATGACTATGACACTTGGAGGCATCAACTAAATCAGCTGATGCAGGAATGGCAATGTAGTGAGGCTAAAAAGAGGAAACGTGTGGCAGAAAGCCTGCGAGGACCTCCAGGGAATGTAATCTGTGCATTAAAAGCCAGCAAGCCTGTTGCCACTGTTGATGACTATCTCTCAGTGATGGCGGGTGCCTTTGGGAACCTACAGACAGGGGAAGACCTCTACTTTCAATTTCGGTCCTGTTACCAACAGCCAGGTGAAAAACTATCTTCCTGTCTTCACAGATTGGAACCATCCCTTCAACTGTGCATCCGCCATAAAGGCACTTAGAGGAGCAAGGAACACCGAGTACGACTAGAACAGGTCATACAAGGTGCCATTGATGACGACTTTCTAATGATGAAGACTTTCTAATGATGAAATTGAAACTTGTAGACCAATTGGACAGTCCTCCAGAATTCCATCAATTGCTGCGAGAAGTCTGAGAGGAGGAGGAAAAGAGAACTGTTAGAGAGAAGAATAAGATCTCAGTCAGCAGGACTGTTGCGCCTAACAAACTGAAGGATGACCCTTGTCTGTCTACCACTGAGGACCTCCATCAACAGCTTAAAACCCTGACAGCACAGCTCACTGAATTTATGACAAGTAAGATGCCTCAGAGGTCCCCTAGTGAAATTCTGCCACCAACTTTGACAGAAAGAAAGTACCCTCCTTTTTGCCCAGGGAGAGAGGACGCCAATGGAGAACCTGTAAAGAAAACCTTGGTAACCCTTCCAAGGAAAAAGAGATTCTGCTACCAATGTGGTGAGGATGGCCACAACCGGAGGAATGAAGAGAAGGTAGCACAACGAAAAAGGGAGCATACTGGGAGCCATTACAGTCAGCGCTCCACTAAGTTGTGTTATGAACAGCCTTCCTGGAGCCCATTCCCAGAGGGACTGATAGACCCAGCAGCAGTAGTTAATATGATGGTAGAAGGGATTCTTTGTAGGGCCCTGCTGGACAGTGGATCTCAGGTCACCATCATTACTAGAGAATTCCATCAGCAATTCTTGCCTCAAGTGAAAAAAAAATATGGAGATATACCTATCTCATAGAACTGGAAGGGACCCTCTGAAAGGTGATTGAGTCCAGCCCCCTGCCTTCACTAGCAGGACCAAGTACTGATTTTGCACCAGATCCCTAAGTGGCCCCCTCAGGGATTGAACTCACAACCCTGGGTTTAACAGGCCAATGCTCAAACCACTGAGCTATCCCTCCCCTATTGCTTGTCCCATAGCAAGTAAAGATCTATCCTCTAGAGGGATTAGCAATATGGAGCCTTAGCAATGCTAGTTACCCATATGATGGATATGTACTAGTGACTCTAAGTTCTCCTGCAGAACTGGCTGGATGTCTCCAGGATTGTGATACTCTGGCTTTGATTTATCCTGAGATGCAAAATTCTGATGGCATTCCCATATTGATTGGAACCAACAGCAACATGTTCCAGTCTTTGGCCACTCTTTGTGGGCGTTTGGGCCAGAAGACCCCAGGCATGGTTTGCCCTCCAGGGCGAGAGCCAACCCTGGGCTCATCCATGACGCATTATGACCATGATAGCTCTGTCGATGAGTCACTAGGGAAAGTTGTAAGAGTATCCAAAGCTGTTTTGTCCATACCCCCACAAGATATGGACTCCAAAATGGCTTCTCCCCTTTTCTGAACTCCCTGGGAGGGGCATCTCACGCCCTATTGGTTGCCGGGTAGGCTCTGAGTTTGCCTTGGCTCCCCCTCCCTGAGCTGACAGCAGACAGAGCCCCAGGAATCTAGGTAATCTCTTTGGGGGTTACATCCACTAACCGTTTATTGCAAACAGAATAGCTGCAATAGAAAAGAGCTTAAAAATATATATCAAGAATGTATTTTAGTTACTAAAAACCCTTATTGACCCCCTGTTGTAAGAAAAGTGAACTACTGTATCATATCTCACGGGTCTATATGAATTTATTGATTCTTCCAAAAGTTCTGAGAAGCATCTTTTAAGAGCAGCCAAAAAAGTCAATACCACATTAGAAAGGTCATACAGAGTCAAGACTTTTTTACATTATAAGCTGGCACAGAATTATGTTTGCTTCATGTCATATGTATTTCAAGGCTTTAGACCCAGAGCTACTTTACATACATTTTGATACGTAGTTCCCAAATCAACACCATTAATGACTAGAGCCAAGTCTCTTCTGGGACAATGCCAGAATCACAGAAAGAGGGAACTGTTTTCTGTGCATTAGCTTTACCCCATATGGAAGATGTCAGAGACTAAGGCTCTGCTCATGTATGTTTGCAAGGCAAGACAACCCCACTTGTCCTTGGTGGTTCAGCCACTTGGGCAGACACCAGTAATTGATGCATAGGCAGAGGTCAGTAGGAGAGATGGTCAAACATAGCAATCCTATTCAGAGCTGATGGTTGTGCGGAAGAGGCAAGGTGAACTGGACTAATGATTGCTATGAGGGGGAAGTAGAGGGAGTTGGAGGTTTGAGTGGGACAGTGAGGGCTAGGAAAGACTATCGGGAAAAACAAGGAGTGGGAAATACAAAGTAGAAAAAATCCCAACCGGCTCAGATGGTGGAGGAACATCTGGGCTGAGTCACTGCTGATTTTTGGCAAAGTGAATGGACAAAGAAAACCTACATACATCAGCTACTGCCTCCACTCAGCATGCTGTCGCTCAATACTCTGAATTCTTCCTGAAATGTACCACGAGTCTGGCAGTCTGAGGAGATCTAGAGAAGGTTCTACAGCACATTTCCTGCAAATCTCCAAATGAAGAACACCAGCACACCAATCCATTTTCTCCAAATCATGCCTATACATTTCCCCCTGCCCTTACCAACATGGAAGGGGAAAGAAAGGGGAGTTACACACCTCTACAATGGAAGCAACAAGATGCTGCAAAAGATGCAGCAACAGGTAAACCTCTCAAAATCCCCTCTGGATTTTCCATTGTGTAGTAGCTTTTTGCAATGCAAAGGGTGTCAACAGCAGTTAGCCGGCAGAACAAAAAAGGAGGTCTTACTTATTTCTTCAGGTATATCTATAAGCCATTTTAAGATTAATATTAAAGGATATACACATTAAATAGTTGACAGAACACAAGGCATACTGATTATTTAAAGAATAAAATGTGACTATTATATATAGCACAACCTTCCTACTTGGTTTTGCAGTAATAATCTGATACTGATATGAAATGCAAGTATTATACAGTACTCTGAAATCCACTGACAAATTATTTTTAGTTGTTTAATGCACACAATGTGGTTATGACCATCTTTCTCTTGTTCCCTTCCTCTTCACTGGGTTTTGTACATCACGAGTGGAATAACTATGCTTAGACAGTGATATGCTGGAAGATTGTGGCATCTGCTTGCTAATTATATACAATTTGTTGATCAGTGTTGAAAATGAATTAATGGATGATATATGCATGGCATTTATCTTAAGCTATTATAAGTCTAGCTATTATACACTATTATATGTGGTGAATAATGAATGAAGCAACACAGGATTTTGCCTGCAGTCCTACAGGATAATCATATTAAATCAGCATTTTAACAGTTTATTCTAGTAAGTTAAAATGTTTTCAAAACAAATGTGAGTTGTTATTAAACCAGCTCAGTTACAATACCTATTCACTATTCACAAATGTTTGTTATTGTAGATGCATCTGCTAATAAATGCAACAATGCAAGACAATTAGATTCCAGTATTTCTAATCCTTCAAAACTTTACTTTTTAAGCCTATTCATGTGGGAGGGGAGGAAGGAAGAAGAGAACAGCCCAGGAAGGTTGTGAAGATCATATCTCTGACCAAAACACTGACTGTTACCTAGAAGGTGCAGTAAAACGAAAGCATTTTAAATTCTAAACCTCAACTGCAACCTCTATCACCACCAATTTATTTTTCTGCTCTGATCACTTGCAAGAAACACCATCACTGCAGACTATTAACTTCTTAAAAATACCCATGTAAATGTTTTTATTTTATAAGTGTTCCCTGTCATTCTACTTCTCTGAGGATAAGTACTGAGGGTTTTCTGGGAGTTCCAAGACCACTTTGATACAAAAGCTGCTTTTAACTGGGGGCTTCAACAGACACATGTTGGAGAACTGAGGGCTCTTCAATGCTTCTTGCCTTACGTTCTACTGTGGAGGCTCTGCCTCAGATGAAGAAGTGCTCAGCATCGCTGTCTTCAAGCACTGGACCTAAAGTAGGTCCAGAGGCCATGTCTTGGCAGAGGCCTTTGCTTCCAAGGTGGCATGGCATGCTTTGATGAGGCAGGTCCACTAGCTTACACTGATTGATACAGACTGAGCCTACAGTAAGCTCCAGTGCTCAGCTGTCTTGGCTCATTCAGGTTTTTGTTTCATGAGTTTGGCATGAGACTGGCTTGGAGAAGTTTGAAGGGCAGATTTAAGGAATTTTCCATGGGGCAACTCAAGGAGGGCTTAGATGTGCTCCCCATGTTTTCTTATTGCTCAGTGTGACCGTGCAAAGCACGTTTGGCATTGCTGGGTATTGTAGCTGGCTCAGAGGTCAATTCAGTGAAGGCATTTGTCTTTCATGGTGGTGATTCCACCATGCTAAAATGCCTGCAAGCCACTAAGCAATCTTCTTCCTTAGTTGTAGACATTTCCTTTTGAAAGGAAAGGAAAATGATAGACGGACACCAGAGCACTATGCACACATACAGAGCACCCAAGCATGCACTGAGGAGTGAACACTGAAACTGCTGGCACTGAAACAAGTGTCAAATCAAAGTACGAGAAAAAACACTGGTGCCAACACAGGCAGTGAAACACTAAACCACAAACCCCACAAGTGATAAGTCCCAGAAGCTGGAAGTGGATGACAGGGGACAGATCACTTGATGATTACCTGCTCTATTCATTCCCTCTGAAGCACCTGGCATTGGCCACTGTCAGAAGACAGGATTCTTGGCTAGATGGACCATTGATCTGACTCAGTATGGCCGTTCTTATGTACTTATGCCAAGATAGGCTCTGATGTGCCAGATTACAAGTGCTGAGGTTGCAAAACCAAGAAGTATTGAAGTATCAAGGCAGGTGTTTATCTTCCTCTTCTACTTTGTTTATAAGCTCTTTGAGGAAATGACTGCCTTTTCACTGGGACCTGTTAATGCTACTGGGATACATACAACAAAGTTCTGAAGTCCTGGAAAAATGTAACAAAGTGCTGGATGACTGAGGGCATTTAAGTACCCAAGACAAAAGCCACAAAATATTTACATTTTTGAATGGACAAGACTATATAACAGGGCTGAATCTAAAAGATACCCAAATGCTTTGCAGGGACCTGGGGATAGAAGGGAAACAGTGACTGAGGAGGTGCAACCCTGCAGAGAGCTCCTTTATCAACCATGGTCGAGAAGGATCTGACTGGAGTGTTCCAAAGGTGGTAGTTAAACTTAGGTGGTGCAGCATGTTGGCCATTAGGATCCTGACTTGTATTTCATCCCACTACTAGTGCCATCACAGGACAAAAATCTGTCAAGAGTTTGGTGAGTTCCACTAGTCTCCTGTTTGAAAACTGAAATTCATACACCGGAATCCTGGTAGATAGTAACTGGAGGGAAAACTACACAGTACAACTAGCCCTTATGGTATGTGTCAGAATCTTAGTTTTCTCAAACTTAGGTGGAGTTTAAAGTCAAATTTAAGAGCATGTTTTATTAAATATGAAACTATGCAGAGAAAATTTGTTTTTAAGTGCTATGAACCACAGCAGTCAACAAATCTCACAAAAGGCTTTGCTATTACAAAACTAATTCCATCTGTTAACACCAGATGAACATAGAAGTGCTGGGCTTACACTACATTAATTAGCATGTATTTCAATAGAACCTTGATAAAACTTCACAGTTTGGTTGATTGTATAGACTATCTGCAAAGCACTCATTGCGTCCAGCTGGGCTGACTAAGAAAGCCCAGATGAAGAGATGGCCTTTTGTATCCCTGCAGGCTTTAAAAGACTTCCATTTTTCTCTGAGACAAAGATCTAACGCATTTGCAAGCCTATGCACAGTGGTAATGAAGCTAGATCTGCAATAACATGCACACAGGCAATAAGGGACTCTTGTGATGATCTGAAAGACAGCTCTTCACTTAAACATTATACAAGTGTGTCATGAGGACATAAGAATGGCTATAACAGGTCAAAACAATGGTCCCTCTAGCCCAGTATCCTGTCTTCCAACAGTGGTCAGTGCCAGATACTTCACAGGGAATTAACAGATCAGGGCAATTATCAAGTGATCCATCGCCTGTTGTCCAGTGTTAGCTTCCGGCAGTCAGAGGTTTAGGGACACCCAGTGCGTGTGGTTGTGTCCCTAACCCTCTTGGCTAATACGTATTGATGGACCTATCCTCCATAAATTTATCTAATTCTTTTTTGAACCAAATTATACTTTTGGCCTTCACAACACCCCCTGCTAACAACCAGTTCCACAGATTGACAGTGTGTTGTATCAAGAAATACTTCCTTATGGTTGTTTTAAACCTGCTCCTTATTAATTTCATTGGGGGACTGCTGGTCCTTGCATTGTGTGAAGGGGTAAACAAGACTTCCCGGTTGCATACAAGACAGTTCCATGAACAATCTTTTGCCAAGAACTCAGCTCATTACAAAATTATCTGACCAGCATTGTAAGATGGGCTTTTGTTTGCCTTCATCTAAAGAAAACCAAGCTATACATTTGTTATTGTGAGAGTCAGGCATAATTCACTACCAAAGATGATTTGTATTTAAGCAAAAATGGCTCTGGAGGAAGTGTGTAATCTATTTCAGAAATATGTATAAACTGTTATCACACTATAATTTTAAGGCCCTCTCCACCTCTTTTCATGTTTGCACAAACACTGCAGTAACAAGGCACATAAAAGCATTTCTGTAAAATTAAAGGCGCAGCATACTACCCATCATCCAAGAGGAGTGTCTACTGCAGTGGAATCCTGTGCTTTAACCGGACTACTGAGATTCATTTGTTCTGTAGGAGTGCTGCAAAAGCAATCCTCAAGCTGCTATCAATATCTCTGATTATGAGGAGACCAATGAAGCAATGCCAAATTGCTGTGTCATCTGGTGCTGCTGAAGTGCTGCTCTGCTGCCTGCAATTCAAAACCATGCTGAAACAAGAAGTGAGGGAAGACATGAACTCATGGTGGACTACTCAGATCTGCTTGTTATATAGCAAGGGATTCTGATGATCTTTCCTATAAATCAACAGAGGACTGGAAACAGCAAATGAAGATTAGGCTTGTTGTTCTTTTATACTGAACAGCATGTTTCACCTTACTTTAGAGACTAGTATGTTTACAAGACAATGGACAACCCTCAGATATCCACCCCAAACACATCGCCAAATTCATCCATCTCATCCTCACCATAACAATTTTACATTCAACCACAAACGCTTTGTCCAAACCATGGGAAGAGCCATGGGTACTAGCCATGGATACTGCCAATCTCTTCATGGGCCACCTTAGAGAAGAATTTCTGGACAAATGCACCACAAAGTCAATGATATACTGAGATACATCAATGATATTTTCATCCTCTGGGCAGACAACAAATTCCCTCATAGATTTCCACCACAACTTCAACAACCATCACTCATCCATTAAACTTTTTTCTGGAACACTCCCACACAAGCAACAACTTCTGGGACATCATAATCAGCTTCAGCAATGGAATACTACAGACAACCATATACACTTCTACCCTGATATAATGCTGTCCTCGGGAGCCAAAAAATCCTACTGCGTTATAGGAGTGTGCAGCCCCACCCCCGGAGCACAGCTTTACTGCGTTATATCCGAATTCGTGTTATATCAGGTCATGTTATATCGGGGTAGGGGTGTACAAGAAACCCATGGATCAACGTACCTCTCCACATAGATCCAATACCACCCCAAACACACCAAGAAATCGGTTTTCTATGGCCAGACACCTCTGATACCACAGAATACGCTCAGAGCAGAAAGTCCGGGATAAACACCTTAACACACTTAAAACCACCTTCTCCAAAGAAGGATATTCCATCAGACAAGTAGATCACATCATGGAACGGGACTTCCAAAGACCCTGACAGAACCTGCTTCAATTCAGAAATAACCCTTCCCCACCCCCCGACTACACACCCCTAGTTGTCACCTACCGCCCCATACTAGAACCTACATAGGGTATCATCAAACTACTACAACTCATACTCAGTGAGGACCCCAACCTGAAAAATCTTTTTTGAACTCCCACTTCTGGGCTTCAAACCACCACCCAACCTCTCCCAGCTCATCATCAGAAGCAAGGTCCCCACAGACCAGGACACACCAACTTAAAGTGGCACCAGACCATGCCAGAACAACGGATGCAGATCTCCCCTGCTACAATGATCGATACCCCACACACCTCACATTTCAAGATCCATGGATCCTACACAAGCCTATCACATGTGTACTTCCTCCAGTGCATTAAATGCCCCAATAAATATGTGGGTGAAACCAGACAATCACTATGCTCTCGAATGAACACGCATAGGTAAATGATAAAAGACAAAAACAGCCTATCATCTGTGGGTGACCACTTTTCATGAAGTGACCTTTCAGGCCTCATCCTTAAAGAAAACCAGCACAACACTTTCAGAAGACAAGTCTGATATCTTAACTTCACAACTCTGCTAAGACACTAAAAATCATGGACTGAACAGACACACTGGATTTATAACTTATTACAACAATCTGTAACCCACTAATCCCCTCTTTTTGTCCTATGACTACTGCGGTGTTAACGGGCAACTCTACCCTGAATTGTCGCTTACCGCATGTGCTAACTACTTATGCTAAACAGTTTGCCCCACCTTACATTTAGCTGAGACACTCAGAGTACCTTTCCCAGACCTGAAGAACAGCTCTATGTGGCTCGAAAGCTTCTCTCTCTCACCAACAGAAGTTGGTCCAATAAAACATATTACCTCACCCACCTTGTGTCTCTATATTTGAAATGCAACTTCTGTGTAAAGTGAACACGCTGAGAGAACTCGCTTCCTAAAAGGAGGGTATGTATGTCTCCTTTACCTATTACACTGTTTTGTCTTTAGACAATACATCTGGCTAAGTCTGGTTATTTGGTCTCCTGAACATTTTAAAGAATGAACTGTGAGTGCAGTCAAATAATTGGCTACACCTTTGAGTCAGTCGGTGCCATCGTTTATTACCCGTAATATTTACCAACTGTCTGCTTATATTTAAGATGCACTAAATTCTACTTTCCCAACTCATAATTTCACTAAAGACCAGTCTTGATGTACCGCAGGCTCCTCTTCAGCACCAATCCATTAGCTGGTCCTTGATGGGCAGCACATTGTTCTTTTAGTGCACTTTAATTAGCCATGCAAAATACATGTGTACACTGGAGGAGTAAAAGTGTTAGAAATGTAGAGATGCAGTGCATGTGTGGTTTTTTACACAATATGAGGGAGAAAGATGGTGGGGAACCCCACTTCATTTTCAGATGTCAAATGCATATCTGGTACATAAATTCCACAAATTAAAGTAATCTGAGTTGGTTACAATTCCCTGTGCAAGCATACAATTAATAAACACAGGAATAAACTTTGCCATGCAATTTGTGCTAGCACTCACTCTAATTTCCCAGACAGCCACAGCCTCATTACCTCCAGATTTGTGCATCTCATTATGATGCTGACACTGGCATTTGTGTGATTAGTGCTGAAATTACAGATTCATCCTCATTTAGTGTGGTCTTTATTGCTGTTAATTAGGCAACGAAATGTGAAAACTGTTACGACATTTTAATTATCTGAATGCAAGGAGATTTTTATCCAAAGAAAAAAAAAAACCACTTCGTGGAAACAGTTGCTGGTTCCCAGAGAAGCAACTGATTAACAAAAGCCTGATGATTTGCTGTGCCATTAGGTAATAGTTAAGATGACAATATTTTCACTCGTCCTATCTGCACCTGCCAAATTGTAGTTTTATTTTCTGTAAGTTAGCAGCCTAATTAAGTGAGACATAATTAATTTTTTTTAAAAAGGAAACTGGGCAATTAATTTGATGTGATACTTTGTAGCAAGGTTCCCTGATATTATCAAAATTGCCATATCTGTAAACAGCTAAATGTTAATGGTGATACAATATCACTACAAAGAAGGGAATGTGGATCGGTGAATAGCTTCAATTATGTGAATTTATTTCCATGTTATTTATGAATTAATAGGAAAAGGAGAGGTTGATTACCTTGTTCAGTAACTGGAGTTTTTTGAGATGTGTCCCCCTATGATGCTCCATGTCAGGATGAGCATGCGCCTGTGCACTCTGGATCGGAGACACCCCATGCTCTGGTATGAGGGCATATAGAGAAGGGCAGACCTACCTCCACTCCAGTTCCTTCTCAACCACGGAAGTCCAATGAGAGACTCCAAGGCAGAGGGGAAAGGAAGCAGGTAGTGGAGCACCCATAGGGACACATCTAGAAGAACTCCAGTTACTGTACAAGGTAAGTAACCTCTCCTTCTTTGAGTAGTGTCCTTATGAGTGGCTCCACATCAGGAGACTCTGGAGCAGTACCTATACCACAGAGATGGGTGCTGAGGAGGTGGATTAAATATAGACTGTACAGTAGCATTCCTGAAAGCCACATCAGCTTTGGAAGCAGTCACAAGAGTGTAATGGGAAAACATGTACTGAAGACCAGGCAGCTGCCCTGCAGATGTCTGCAATAGGTATGTTTTTCAGCAGGGCAACAGACATAGATTGAACCTGACAGAGTGAGCAATAACTCTCTGAGGAGGGTGAACTCCTGAGGCTTTGTAACAGATTAAGATGCAACCCATTTGGACAGTCTGAATGGAAATTGTCTTTCCTGCAATGGAGATAAAAACTCTAGGTGAAGCCCTGAAGGACCTAGTTCTGTCTAGGTAAAAGGCAAGGGTTCTTCTTACATTCAGGGTATGAAGGTTCATTTTTTTTCTCTTGAAGAGTGAGGCTTGGGGTAAAACACCAGTAAGTGAATCTCTTGGATGAGGTGGAATTCTGAGGAAACTTTAGGAAGGAAGCGAGGGAGGGTACATGTGTCACCTTGACATGATAGAACACCGAGTACGGTGGATCAACCATCGAGGATCCAAGCTCCCCTACCCTCTTGGCCAAGGTGATGGTTATGAGGAATGAGGTTTTCTGAGACAGATGGAGGAGGAAACAGTTTACCACAGGTTGAATGTGCTGGAATGTTTCCACTTCTGCCGGTACGTTTTTCTCATTGTAGATTTTTTTGCTATGAAGCAGCACTGTTTGTAACTCTGGGGAGTAGTCTAGTTCTATACTAGAAAGCCATCTATTAGCCACACCTTGGGGTGAAGTGCCAAGAGGTTTGGGTGGATGGTGGATCCTGACTCCTCGGTGAGAAAATTCACTGTCAGAGGAGAGGCAGTCGTAGAGACATGCAAACCAGCTCTGCAAACCACACTGGTCTTTGTCACTACAGTGCTATGAGGATGGCTACTCTTTGTTCTTGTTTCAATTTGTTCAGAACTCTGACCAGTGTGTGTGTGGGGGGGGGGGGGGGGGGAGGGGGGAGGGGACAAGCATAGGGCATCGCCTATCAAGTTGCAGCCATGCCCTACCTTCGAGCTGAATCGTCACTCTACACTTCACAGTGGATGAAGTTGTGAAGAGATCTATCTGCGGATGGCCTTAGGAAAGACATCTCTCTTGGAATACCTCAATGTTCAGTTCCCACTTGTGGTCAATGCTGAAATGTCTGCCGAGGGAATCCACCACTATGCTCTGTAGTCCTGGTAGATAAACCGCTGCTGAGCTCTGTGTGTGGTGTGATATGTACCAGTTGCATAATTTTTATGAATTTGGCACATAAGCACTGAGAACTTGCTCTTCCTTGCCAATTGATGTAATACATTAATGCTAAACAACAGTGCAGTGTTCTGACTGAGGCATCCCTAATGTGTGGAAGGAAGTGCCAGCAAGAATAACAAAGGGCTCTGAGCTCTAGTACATTGATGAGAAAGATCACCCCTGAGGGAACTACTTGCCCTGAGCTGTGAGGTTTTGCCTATCAGAGGCATCTCTAGTGATGATCCTTGCAGGAGGGGACTGTAAGAACAGAACTTCTGCACACAACTTCTGTAGACCATTCCACCAATTTAAAGAATCAAGAACCCTCCGGCGTATGGATACACGCTTAGATAGGCTTTCTTTGTTGAGGGTGTAGATGGTTCTGAGTCAGGCCTTAAAACACCATGAGTGTAATCTTGCCAAGGGTTTCACAAACATGCAGCCTACCGTAAGGCCCAGAGGTTCTAGGCACGCCCTTGCTGTGGTTTACGGGCTCTGTTGTATTGTTGAGACAAGTGTGGACATAATGTTGAATCTGCCCCAGGTAAAGTATGCTCAGGCAGTAGAGGAGTCCAGAGTAGCTCTGATGAAGTCTATTTGTTGGATGGGTGTGAGAGTAGACTTTTCGGCATTGAGGCGGAGGCCCAGTGAATGGAACAGAGATAGGGCTTTGTTGTCTGTGCTTTGACAAATGACTGACCTTGCAGTGGCCAGTCATTCAGGAAGGGGAAAATGATTATTCCCATCTGACGAACTTTGGTAAAGACCTTTGGAGCAGTAGGAATGCCAAAGGGTAGGATACAATACTGGTAGTATCTGCTCACCACAAAACATAGGATATCTGTGCAAAGGAGGCCTGGCAATAGGGAAATAAACATCTGGGAGGTTGAGGGAGACAAACATAACTTCCTCTCTGCACCAGAAAGATTAAACAGCTAAGGGTGCCATTTTGAACTGTTGAGCGAGGACAAAGGTGCTTGGTGTCCTGAGGTTCAGAACTGGTTTCCATCCCGTTTTATTTGGGGACCACAAAATATCCAGAATAAAAGTCTTTCCCAGTGCTAGGAAGGATTGTACCTGCCTCAAAAGACTCTTGTGAGAGGGGTCCCTGAAGAGGGAGGAGGGGAATGAGGGGTCAGAAGGGAGATGAATTGGATAGAGTAACCTGTAGGTGTCAATTCCAGGATCCATCTGTCTGAGATGAGGCGTTCTCAGGAAGGTAGGAAATGGGAATGGCAGTCCCCATAGGGCTGGAGCGGGGAGATATGTGCAGCATAAAATCTGAAGCAGGAGAGAGTTTGTGACCCTCAACCAGTTGTTGAGGGTGTTGTGAGGATGTCGCTGACTGGGAGGTTGCACTAGTAGACAGTCCTTTCTGAGAGAATGTAGAGAGCCTGGGCTTCTTCCTGTGAGGCTCATCCATTTTCATAGACTCACAGTGGACAGGGTGAGACAGTTCAGCTGTCTGTGACCTACTGTACTTTCTCTTTGCCACAGGAGTATAGATGTCCAGAGAGCATAGCATTGCCCAAGAGTCCTTAAGAAAGTGAAGGGACCAGTCCGTGGTGTCGCTGAATAACTGGGGTCCCTCAAAGGGATTTTGCACCTCCCAAGGCAGACCAGAGGACTGCAGCCAAGAAGCTCTGTGAACAACTACTGCCGTAACCATGGAGTGAGCAGCTGTGTCAGCAGCATCTAGTGAGGCTTGAAGAAATGCCTTGGCAATTGTCTGGCCTTCTGTTATGAGGGCTTGAAATTGCTCCCCCGATCCTCTGGCAGGTGTTCAATAAAGGATGAAAATTTGGAATAGTTTGAAAATTGTTATTTTACCATCAGGGCTTGGTAACTGGCTATTCAACTGCAGTGTGACAGAGGAATAGCTTTTTCATCCCAGAAGGTCCAGTCTTTTTTGTTCTTTACTGGATGGAGTAGAGTGGAACCGATGTTGTCTGTTCCATTCATTGACTGCCTCCCCAACCAGAGAGGTGGGCATACGATGGAAAAAGAAATATTCCGATCCTTTGGGTGGGTTGTAGTACTTTTCGTCCACCCATTTCACATGTAACTGGTATAATAGCTGGGGTGTCCCACACTGGAACATGCAGGGGCCAGGAGAGCATAATTGACGGACAAGGTGATTTTGTGCTGAAGAAAAGCATGAAGAATGTCCAACAAGGAGCGTTATATCTCCTCCAACAGGACATGTAGGGTCTCCGCTATACAGTTTGTAAGGTCTGGAAGGCTTTGAGATGGTCAATATAAGATGGCGGGGGAGGGCTGACAGCCTTGTCTAGAGGAGGGGGATTTGTGGGAAGGTGATGCTGCTTCTTTCACAGGAGGCTCTGCTCCTTGCAAGATCCTGCCGTGAAGAAGAACCCAAGAGTGGTGGCTGTTGCTCTTGATGTGCCTCTAATGGATGGGACTCAGAGCAATGGGTCACCAGGGGTTCCAATAAGCACCCTGTGGTTGGGAGTAAGGGAAAGGGGCAGGACTCTGCTCTTGTCCTTGCCAAGGTGGGATGCATACCCTGCTAGGAGTTTCATTGTTAGGGTGTGCCCCAAGTGAAGGAGGTTGAAAAAGGGAACCCTACATAGATATTTCCAAATCTGATGAGGTGGCAAGTGGAGGGGCAAGTGGCATCAATACTGGTGGTTGAGTCAGTACCAGGACCTGAAAGAGGTCCTGTAATTGCATTGGTACTGGAGGCTGTCGATATGACACCAGAGTTATGAGGACTGGATGCTATGACAGAATCGGTGGGTTAGAAATTGTTCAAGATGGCAACAAAGAGTAAGTAGGCTCCAGCAGATGAGATGGTACTGGTGGCCAGTAGGCACTGGAGCAAGAGCATTGTCCTGACTGCGGGAACAATGCCAATCTCAGCACCGATGGTGATCTGAGTATGGTCTCTGGCACCTATCGGGTGATGACGATGGGGAGGATGACCCCAACCTGGATCTCCGGTGACAATGGGGGAGCCAGCCCTGATGGGTCAAACAAATGACCGGACTCATCCGAAGCTTAACATAGGTGCCGCACCAGTGTTGAAGAGAAATAGGGAACTGGCACCAGCAGCACAGAGTGAGAAATACTCCCATCCTGTACCGGACGGGGCACCGGGATTGAGGCCAAGGACAGTACTGAGCTCGATGACGGGATCTGCTGCCAGGCCAATGATGGTGCCAAGGGGCACATCTGCGTTGAGGGGTCCTTCAGTACTGGGCATGGCATCGGCCTCTATTCCACAACCCAAGACGTGGGTGATGTGAGTCCTGGTGCCAACAAGCCAGGCAGCTCTGCAACATGGCCAGAAGCTGCGAAAGGCACAATGGAAGACTAAGTGTTAGAAACTACAGCACCAGGAAACTCCTGACCTAGTCGAGAGTCAGGGACTGACAGGCAAAGCAGGTCTGAAGCTGCTGGATATGCCACCAGCATGTAGACAGTGGGCACTCATGCAGATGTCATTGGTACCGGTTTCAACATACGCCCCATGGCCAGAACCGAAGTCAATGGTACAGGCTCTCAATGATCTCGGCATGGTATCAGGGAACAGTTAGACGGACTTTCTCCATCCCATGTGCCAGAAGGAGTACGGTGCTGGGCAGCACTCCTCATAGAAAATGAGTCTCTATGAGCTCTGGAGTGGTCCCGATTAGTCTTATGAGACCTCTTCCTTGCCACACCAGAGGAAGGAGAAGGAGTCCTCTTCCTCTAGGGGGAAACAGCAGGATCCAAACATGGAGTGGCATCGCTTGCTGGTTCCAAAGGTGACCGCCGATCAGACAAGGGCCTTAGTGCCAAAGCCGGCCTAATGGCCTGCTCTAGAAGATGCCATTTCAGCTTTACGTCTCTTGCCACCTGAGTCTTCTTTTTGAGCGACTTACTGATGGAGCACCATTCCTTAATGTGTCCCTCACCAATAGGCAATAAGCCCCTTCTGTGAGGAAATTCAGAAGTTAAGGTCTCCAGAGCAACATTAACTCAGATACATTTATGTGTGAATATATATACACACACTGAATGCATCCATCAGTATCCACAATATTATATATGCAAAATATGACATTACAATCCCACTGTATTATTGCTAATATAGTGCTAGTAACTAAGATATCTGCCATTTAAAATCCCTGCCTACCTTAATCCATGTGGACTAAGCAGCAGGAAAGTATCTATTCTATACCTGGAGAATATGCAAAGTTGAGGATTTTCAGGGAAATTTCATCAGCATCTTGTTTGATGTGGATAAAGTAATGGCAATCCTTTTCAGCACAGAATTAAATGACTTAGAGTCTACTCAGCATTCAGTGTAAGAACTACTTCAATTTTAATTAAAAATAGAAAGTGATTGCTTGAATATTTGGTTTAAACTTACACTGAGCATTTCTAAAACTAAAAAATTACTAGAAATCCAATTTAAGAAAAAAATTCCCCTTACTCTTGATGTAAGAGGTGCAATTTCCCAGTACAATCCTGATGTTTTAAAAAAACACAGTTACCTTTTTCGTAAGTGGTGTTCTTCAAGATGTGTTGCTCATGTCCATTCCATATTAGGTGTGTGTGGGCTCGCCACATGCATCGGTGCCAGAAGTTTTTCCCTCAGTGGTATCCGTAGGGGACCAGCTCTGGGACCCCCTGGAGCAGCGCGCACATGCCACAGTATGAGGGGCACTGCCACTTCCCCCACCCTCAGTTCCTTCTTGTCAGAAACTCCGACAGTGGGGAAGAAGGACGGGTTATGGAATGGACATGAGCAACACATCTCGGAGAACAGCAGTTACGGAAAAGGTAACTGTATTTTCTTCAAGTGCTTGCTCATGTCCATTCCATATTAGGTGACTCTCAAGCAGTGCCAATGGAGACGGGTAGGAGTTCATGGACGTGTAGATTGCATCACAACTCAACCCAACGTCATCTCAGGCTTGCTGAGTGATGGCATAGTGCGCCGTGAATGTCCTGGATGGGAACATGTGCCCAGAAGGCTGCCGAGGATGCCTGAACTTTGGTCAAGTGGGCCCTCACAATCGGAGATGGTGGGATCTGTGCCAGCTCGTAACAGATCCAGATGCAGAAGGTGATCCAGTTGGAAATCCTCTGTGTTGACACCGGAAGACCCTTCATCCTGTCTGCTGTCACGATGAAGAGCTGGGTCGACCTGTGGAAGGGCTTGGTACGCTCCAGGTGAAACACCAGGGCACGTCTGCCATCCAGGGCGTGCAGCCTCCTTTCCTCCCCAGTGGTGTGCGGCTTGGGACAAACACTGGAAGGAAGGTGTCCTGGTTAATGTGGAAGGAAGACACTACCTTCGGCAGAAAGGCTGGACGGGGTCACAGTTGAACTTTGTCCTTGTAGAACACAGTATACGGTGGCTCCGATGTCAGGGCTTTAAGCTCCGACACTAATATCATGGATGTTATCACCATAAGGAAAGCAACCTTCCATGACAGGTAGGAGAGGGAGCAGGAGCCCATAGGCTCAAAGGGTGGGTCCGTGAGCCTAGAAAGAACCAAGTTAAGATCCCACTGTGGTACAGGAGCCTGGGCCAGCAGGAAGAGTCTCTTGAGGCCTCTCAGGAATCAGACCAACATGTCATGTGAAAACACCATCTGACCTTGGATCAGTGGGTGAAAAGCGGAGACAGCCACAAGGTGTACTCTGATGGAAGAGAGGGCCAGCCCCGGTTCTTAAGATGGAGCAGGTAATCTAAAATAGATTGTAAAGAGAAGTGTGTTGAAGAGATGCTATGCTCAGACGCCCAGTGGGAGAACCTCGTCCATTTGGCCGGGTAGGTTGCTCTAGTGGAAGGCTTCCTGCTTTCCAAGAGGATTTGCTGGACCTCATTAGAGCAGGCCCACTCCTCCAAATTCAACCACGTAGCATCCATGCCGTGAGGTGGAGGGGTGTAAGGCTGGAGTGTATTAGACGCCTGTGATCCTGGCCCCCAGGAAGGGGCCAGGGAGTGGCCACTGATAGATCCATCAGCGTGCTGAATCAATGTTGGTCAACCACGCCGGAGTGACCATGATGACTTGGGCCTTGTCTCTCTTGACCTTTGACAGGACTCTGCTGATGAGCGGGATTGGCAGGAATGCATACATCAGAGCCCCTGACCATGACAGGAGGAAGGTGTCAGAGACGGAGTCTTTGCCCAGGCCTTTTAGGAAACAGAGGCAATGACATTTCCTCTTTTGTCTTGGCAAACAAGTCCGCTTGGGGAGTTCCCCACCTCTGGAAGAGGGTGCAGTCTACCTCTGGATGGAGCAACCACTTGTGGTGAGAGGACAAGGATCTGCTGGCGATCTGCAAGCACGTTCCTGATGCTAAAGAGGTGACAGGCCTCCAGTTGGATGGCGTGGTCAATGCAGAAATCCTACAGTCGGAGTGCCTCTTGGTAAAACATCAAGGCCGTATTGTCCGTCAACACTCTCACCACCTTGCCTGCCAGGTGCGGTAGAAAGTCTCGGTAGGCCAAGCGTACCTCTCTGAGCTCCTTGACATTTATGTGCTACATCATCACCTTTGGGGACCACATGCCCTGGTTCTGGAGACTGTCGAGATTCGTTCCCCAGCCAAGGTCCAAGGCATCAAATATCAACTCGATCGAGTGACAAGGGCTATCGAATGGAACTCCTTCCAGGACTGCCCTGGAGTCGGTCTCCCCATTGTAGTGAGGTAAGTATCATCAATAGGATAGTAACTACCTTTTCCAGGTGATCTCTGGACTGGGAATAGATCGTTGCCAGCCACTGCTGTAAGAACCGCATCCTAAGCCTGGCATGGTCGATGACATATGTACATGCTGCCATATGTCCCAGCAGTTGCAAGCAAACCCTGGCCGTGGTCAGGGGAAATGCGGAGACTCCCACGATGAGGTCCACCATCATCTGGAACCTTTCCTGCGGTAGAAAAGCTCTGGCGCCAGTGGAGTCGAGTACCGCTCCAACAAACTCTATTCTCTGCACTGGAACTAACGTTGACTTTTTGTCGTTTACCAGCAGGCCCAGGGATCTGCACATGGCTTGCAGCACCACAACATCCCTCTGAGTTTGGGACCTGGAGTAGCCTTTGACGAGTCAGTCATCAAGGTATGGGTAGATCTGCATGCCTCAACGTCTGTGGTAAGCGGCTACTACTGACATGCACTTGGTGAACACCCGCGGTGCTGTCACGAGACCGAATGGGAGGACCATGAACTGATAGTGGTCGGGTCCCATCGTGAAACGCAGGAAGTGTCTGTGACCTTGAAAGATCGCTATGTGGAAATATGCACCCTACAAGTCAAGGGCGGCATACCAGTTTCTCAGATCCAGAGAGGGGATGATGGAGGCCAGGGAGACCATGAGGAACTTCAGCTTCTTTAAGTATTTGTTGAGGTCTCACAGGTCCAGAATGGGCTGCAGACCACCTGATGTACAGCCCTAGAATTTTCAGGGTAGTGCGGGAGTCTTTCAGTCAATGCAGCTTACTGTCCGTCTGCTCTGCAAACAGGACCTGGGCATCAAAGGGGTGGTCCTGCATCAACTGCTGAGCCTCAGTCGACAGACCTGAGAGGAGCAGCCAGGACATCCTCCTCATGGAAATGGCCGAGGCTATGGTGTGAGCCGTGGAGTCTGATGCGTCCGAAGCTGCTTGGAGGGCTGCTCTGGCCGCAGCTATGCCCTCTTCAAGGATCGCCTGGAACTCCTTTCTGAACCCGTCGGGCAGCGAGACTTGGAATTTGGCCATGGTCCACCACATGTTGTAATCGTAGCGGCAGAGAAGGGCTTGGTGATTGGCCACTCTCAACTGAAGGCTGGAAGCCGAAATTTTTTTTCGCCCAAACAGATCCAGTCTCTTCCCGTCTTTATTCTTGGGCGTAGCCCTGGGTTGATCCTGCCTCTCACTCTGGTTAATGGCCTCAACTACGAGGGGGTTTGGGGCTGGCTGAGTACAGAGATACACACGGCCTTTAGCTGCCACAAAATATTTGTGCTCAGCCCTTTTTGAAATGGATGGCAGGGAGGGGGTGGTTTGCCATAGGGCACTAATAATTTTCAATACTCCCTCATGTAGGGGTAAAGCCACCCTGGAGGGTGCCGTGGACCAAAGGACATCGAACAGTGAGCCCGATGGCTCCTCAAGTTCCTCTGCCTGGAGCCTCACATTGGAGGCGACCCTCTTCAAAAGCTCCTGATGAGCCTTGGCGTCATCTTGCGGAACTGCGTGAGGGGGACCTATAATAGCTTCGTCCAGTGACGATGAGGACCAAATCAGTGCCAAGGGATCTACCACATCCCTTGGTGGTCCAGCTGACTGCTCCCCTGGGTCCTCATGGACCTGGGGGGTCTTTCCCTGTGGGGCCTCCACCTCCGGAGGGTGGGATGCTGTGGCCGATGGCGTATCTGAGGCCCCCGCCATTGACCGGGCAGCCTGAGAGGGCTGGGTAAACCCCCACGAGTTCCAGGGGTACCCTGCCGCCAGCCATTGGCCAGGGGGCCATGGGGTCAGTTGCAGTGCCGATGATGTTGATGGTACTGATGGTGCCAGGGCTTGTCCTGCTGACAAGGACTCCTGTTCAATGTCGGAGTCATAAGTGGAACAGTTGCAGCAGAGTGACCAGGACCCTCTGGACTGGCGACCCTCCTCCACGTGGTGCTGGCCACTGTGCCTTGACGTCGACCTGTCTGATTGAGATGAGTCCCTCACATGGGCCCTCGGGGATCTTCTGCATTTGTCAGATAGGTGTCGGTATGCCAGCAATCTACGCCTCATGCTGCTCAACTGGTATCTGGACCTAGAGCGGGACTGGGAGCTGGAGTGAGCCAGTCGTCAGGAGGATCTCCCTGACAATGGGGATTTGGGTCTTGGTGACAGGTGCTGGCGGGCAGGTGACCGGTGGCTCCATTCAACTGATTGGTCACATGACTGATGCCGAGGCATTGGAGACACGAAGGGTCACTCTCAACGCTCATGCCAGGGGGCGCGTGCCTCCACAGGTTTGCGCCAGGTGACTGGTGAGTCGCGCCTCGAATCCTGCTGTCGGTGCTCAGGTTCCATAGACTGAAGAGGGCTTCTCTGAGCCTGCCTCCGTACTTCCGAGTCGTGACGGCTCCATGCAGGCGAGCACTGGCAGGATGTCCCCTGCGATGGGGAGCAATGCCACTGAGGCAGGGACATGCAGAACAGTCCCAAGGCTGGTACCGCTGGAGCCAGTGGTACCAGTACCGTCAGGATCTCCTACACAGCCTGCAGGGGCTCAGGCGTCGATGGGACTTCTAGTTGACGGAGGCCCTCATCTATGTCTGGTGTGGCAGGCATAGTACGGGAGGGGCTAGACCACTTGACTTGAGTAGGGGCCCAACTCCCTGACAGAGGTGTTGAGCTGCCCAACACGGGTCTTGGCTCTCCTCCGGCCCTGTCCTTTCCCTTATGGGAAGTGGGAGATCTTCCCCTCGTGATCCTCTTAGGCTTTTTGGCCAGGGATCAGTGCTGGCTTCTAGATGGTGCCAGTTGGGCGTTCCACACCAACGGTGCTCGGGGCTGAGTTGGACCTCTGCTCTGGTGCCAGGGGCAGCGCCAACTCCATGAGGATGGATGTCTCTCTCCTTTTTTGTTCGGGGTTTGAATGATTTACAGATGCGACACTTGTCACTTATGTGTCCTTCGCCTAGACACCTTAGACAACTAACGTGCGGGTTGCTGATTAGCATAGGCCGCTTGCAACGATCACATGGCTTAAAGCCTGGGGACTGGGGCATGCCCCGTCCCTAGGATGAGTCCCATCCGGAACCAATTAAGGGCAACTACTAACTATATACGACTAATTTACAGGAAAAAACGTTCATGAGACACATTGAATGAAGCAAAAAGCTAGCCGAAGCAGCAGACGTTCCAGCACAGTCACTGGCGGCAAGAAGGAACTGAGAGTGGGGGGAGCTGGCAGTGCCCCTTATTCTGTGGCATGTGTGCACCACTCCAGGGGGCGCCAGAGCCAGTCCCCTATGGATACCACTGAGGGAAAAACTTCCAGCGCCGGTCCATGTGGCAAGCACACACACCTAATATGGAATTGACATGAGCAAGCATTCGAAGAAGAATATCACTTGTCCTATACAAAGGGTGTGGGAGTTAGTTTGTAAGTTTAAACAACAAAATCCCACAGAATTCACCCTGCAGGGTAAGAAATCCTCAGCAAAACAGAGCATCCAAGTTCAGGTCTGTAGTTTTATTTACGTCCTTGTGGCTTGCTGTGCCACAGGCATCGGCTGGCATAATGCCTAACAAGAAACTTATTTAGAGTCAAATTCTGCCCTACTGGGAGCTGCATATGAACATATGAAGACAGAATCTGGTCCTGAAACCTTATTTCTCATTCTCATACCACAATTCCCTAACAAACACTCTCCTCCTATGGCATACACAAAGACATGCCTCCCCTCAATTATATTTGAAAATAGGACTACTTGAAAGATATACTGACTGAATTGAGTATTCGCTGAAAGAACTTTAATGACTACACATGGAGGAAGGCTTCTAGGACTGACTGCCTAAGAGTAAAGGAGCTAGCCCTTCCGGGGAGAACAAGTTGCTAGATAATTTCTCAGAGTCCTGCTAATGGGCTATTCAAAGCTGTGGATCACCATCACACATGAGAAGAATAGTGTTAAAGTACCTGTACATTTACCCCTTGTCCACACCGGATAGAGCAAAGAGAAAAACTAATTCATCTTCAGTATTTAAACTATCACATGTGATGTTCCACAAAAAACTGAAAGTCAGTAAGAATTTTCAAGAAATCCACATGCGGAGCTAACACTCTTATCTTTTTCTAATACTCAATGATTTAATATGTAGAATTAAATACAATCTTACATAGTGCTTTCTTCATCTATAGCCAGTCTCTTTCAAAAGAGCTTTACAAAGGCAAGTACCACGTTTTTCAGATAAAAATTGCAAACATTAAATAACTTGGCCAAGATCACACAAGTCAGTGACAGAACTGGCAACAGAATTCAGGACCCAGAATCCAGGTCCAGAACTCAGGTCCCAGTTCCTTGCTGAATTCACTAAGTCACAATTCCTCACACCATTTGTGTGTAAAAAGAGTAAGAGTAAGAGTAAGAAGCACTTATTCCTGACATTATCATGCAAGGAGATGCATATTTATTCCACCGCAAATATATAAACAGCCCGCGTGAAGCCATTTTGTCTCCTTTGTGAACCATGAAAAAACTGCAAAATAGGAACAATTTGTCTCTTGCTTTCTACTCAAAGACATTTCCCAGCTTGTTACTTTTTCTTATATTCTATTGTGATCAAGTCTAGTCTTTTATGTCATTGTGTCATGGGGTCTATCCTCTAAGTCCCATTGAGGAGATGACATAAACACAGAACATGAACTGTTACTACATGTATTCTTAATAGACTTTCCTTCTTCCCCCACCCCACAATAACAATATTGCATTATAATCTGTTTACTTGGCACAAGTCTTGTTTAGTCCTCCATTTTTCTGTTTTGGCACAGAAACAGTAATGAAGCATCAGTTTGAAACACACATGTGGTACTAACATTGTACAGCTGTCACAGAACAAGGACTTCCACCAGAAGAGATGTTGTTGGTACCATTATGCCAACTGTCCATGTCAACTCAACACATCTGTCCCTACTGAAGATGGCATATCCTCCTACAATGTGTAGGCATGGTTCTGCCCTAACTCATGAGCATGAGTGCAGGCAGCTAACTAGCCAGTTAATGCAAAGTGGACATGTTAATGAGTTAGAGTGCTCAAGGCAAAATTCCCAGCCATGAACATTAGAAGAGATGTCTCTTCTATTAGGACAACCATGTTTAATGAGAATGGTCACTCTTCAATTTCATAGCTGAATTAACTCTAAAAATGAATAAAATATGTATAATTCATAGATACCTACAGTTTTTGCTTGCAATTAGGGAGAAGAGTATTAGCATAAATTCGATTTCGTTGGTATTCCTGAAACCTGGTGGGATGATTGACATGACTAGAATGTTAAAAGCAATGGTTATAATCTATTTAGGAAAACCGAGTGGGCAAAAGGGATGGGAGAATGTCCTAACAGATAAAGTACAAGATGGTAACAAATAGTACCCAAGAATCTCTACCAATTGTTGTCTGCTGACCATCAAATCACCCCAGGGGACAGGATGATCAGTTCCTTATACACCTATCTATACTGTGTAGGGGGAAAAAGCTGTATGATTACGGGAGACTTCAATTTGAGTAACATATACTGGAGATCTCATGCTGCCAGCACTAAAATATCCTTGGAATTTCTAAATATTATAGATGACAATTTTCTAACTCAACAAGTGTTGCATCTAACATGGAACACTTCTATATTAAACCTCATTGTCATAGAGAAAGAGGAACTGAACACAGCACTAAAAATTAATGGTAATTAGATTTAAGTGATTACTTTATTACATATATAATATGCAGAATCAAGTCCAGAAGAGTAATTTTTATACTTGATGCTTCAAAAAAGCTAATTTTACAAAGCTGAAAACAATGAGCCAAATCACCTGGGAGGAAGAAATTAATCAGAAAAAAATTGAATGATAATTGAGAATTGTTTAAGAACACTTTACCAGATGCCCAAAAAGCCACATCCCACAATTGAGAATGAAACCCAAACTGATAACAAAAACTACTGTACCTGATTTAGAAAAGTGAAGGCAGTTATAAGAATAAACAAAAAATACGTAACAAAGAGATGAAGGGGGAAGTTGACAGTAATTAATATAAATTAGTACCTAGGAATTGTAGAAAACTGATAAGGGAAGCTAAGGGACACAAGATGAACTCTATCACTGGCAGAGTTAAGGACAATAAGAAAGAGATTTTAAAATATATTAGGAAGAAAAAGAATCCTAGCAATGATACAGGTCTGTTACTAGATTGAAATGATAGGATTCTCAATAACGCAGAAGAGTGTTCAATAAATATTTATATTCTGTATTTGGGAAAAACAGATGATATAGTCATCTATGATGATGAGGATAACACTCTTTCCACTCTACTAATATCTTGGGAAGATGTATAACAGCAGTTACTAAAATTAAACATTTTAAAATAAGCAGGTCCAGATCACTTACATTCAAGAGTTTTAAAACAGCTGACTGAGGAGCTCATTGGATTTGATTTTAGATATTTAGACATAAAATGTTGACTTTAGATAAGTCTTGGAACTCTGGGGAAATTCCATAACAGAGGAAGAAAACTGATGCTGTGCTAATTTTTAAAAAAGATAAACAGGATGACCTGGGTAATTATAAGCATTGGTCCTGGGCAAGATAATGGAGTAAATAATACAGGATTTGATTACAAAAGAATTAAGGAGGGTAATATAATTAATGCCAAGCAACATGGGTTTGTGGAAAATAAATCCTGTCAAACTTAATATTTTTTATGAGATTACAAGTTTGGTTGAAAAAGATAATATGTTGATGTAATATACTTAGACTTCCATAAGGCACCGGTACCACATGACATTTGGATTTAAAAACCAGAACCATATAAAACAAACATGGCATATATTAAATGGATTAATAACTGGTTAACTGATGGGTCTCAAAATAGAACTGAGAAAGGGGACTCAGCATCAAATAGGTGTTTTGAATGGAGTTCCGCAGGGATCGGCTCTTGGTCCTACACTATTTAACATCATCATCAGTGACCTGGAAGAAAACAAAATCATCACTGATAAAGTTTGCATAGGACACAAAAATTGGGGGAGTGATACTTAAAGGTGACAGGTCACTGATACAGAGCTATCTGGATCACTTGGGAAACTGGGTGCAAGCGGACAATATACTTTTTAATACGACTAAATATAAGTGTATACATCTAGAAACAAAGAACATAGGCCATAGTTACAGGATAATGGACTATCCTGGGAAGCAATGACTCTGGGCTGTAGCCCATGAAAGCTTATACTCAAATAAATTGGTTAGTCTCTAAGGTGCCACAAGTACTCCTGTTCTTTTTGCAGCTACGGACTAACACAGCTGCTACTCTGAAACCTGAAAAAGAGTTGGGGGCCGTGATGCATAATCAGCTGAACATGATCTCCCAGTGTGATTCTGAGGCCAAAAGGGCTAATGTGATTCTTGGATGCATTAACAGAGCAATCTCAAGTAGGAGTAAAGAGGTTATTTTACTACTCTATTTGGCACTGGTGCGACTGCTCCTGGAATACTGTGTTCAATCCTGGTGTTCATAATTAAAGAAGGATGTTGATAAATTGGAGAGGATTCAGAAAAGTGCCACAAGAATGATTAAAGGATTAGAAAACATGCCTTATAGTGAGACTCAAGGCTTAACAAAGAGATGGTTAAGAGGTGATTTGATTACCATCTATAAGTACCTACATGTGAAACAAATATTAGATAATGGGCTCTTCAGTCGAGCAGTGGAAGGTATAACTTGATCCAAAGGCTGGAAGTTGAAGCTAGACAAATTCAGACTGGAAGTAAGGCATACATTTTAATAGATGAGGGTAACTAATCATTGGACCAATTTACCAAGGGCTGTGGTGGATTCTCCATCAGTGACAACTTTTAAATCAAGAATGGACGCTTTTCTAAAAGATATATTCTAGGAATTATTTTGGGGAAGTTCTCTGGCTTATATTATAAAGGAGGTCAAACTACTTGATCACAATGGTACCTTCAAGCCCTGGAATCTATGAAATAATTCCTTTTTGGTTCTCCATGCAAAACGTGCCACAAAAAAAGTGTTGGTTTTTTTTGTTGAAAAAGTCTAAAGTTTGTCTTTGAGCTCTAAAATGTGAAAGAAATATCCATAAAACATTTCTGCAGAAGAGGGCCCTACATTTTCATAATCCAGAGTACCAATAGGCAAGAATATTTTCAATACAAGCTTTCTAATGAGTGTGGGTGATTTCCCTTACTATACTGAAGTTGCACAGGGCTGGAAAGTAGTTTAAATGGATCTTAAATAAGTGCACTGAAATCCAATACAACAGTTTTAAAAGAATGACCCTATTTGGCAAAATTATACATAACTCTAATATTTGATTTAGTTTTTGTAAGTGTCTTAGTGACACTTGAAATAACCATTTGCTATTGCAATATTTTTATCAACTTTTTAAGTTCTACTCCCACATTGCTAATTTAGAAATTTTGAAACAGAAAAATGACTTCCTTCTCTCACACAATCCTTGTACAGAAAACATGCACAAATGTGAACTCATATTTCAGTGTTAAGACAATTCAAGACTATTCTTTTCAAAAGAGAGCAGTTATTTTGTGAAATGTCTTAGGAAAGAACTCCAAAAAACCTCTAATTCACTAGCTTGTCTGTGCTAAAGAACTACCCCATTTCAGAGTTATGCACACTACATTAGGCAGTTCCAAAAGGGTTCAGTCCAAAAACTGCTGAGTGTCCACAGGAGCCTTCTTGGTTAAGAAACTGGTTTATCGTGTTTGCACACACAGCACTCCCTACAACTGTTGTGTTTGTAATTCTCACACTACCAGGCACAGATGCTTCCTTTCTGGATTGTTTGTGTTTCTCAAGATGTGAAGAATCACTGGTTAAAAAAGGTTTACAAAAGGGTGTATTGTAAAAACAGGTTTGTATAGCAGATAAGTTAGTATTTATAAAAAGGTTTCATGCCTAAGGTGACTGACTTCCTCTTCCTAGAGTTATTTAAAAAATCCAATTCACACTCAGGGGAAACATAACTATACACTCTAGATGTTAAAAGGACACATTACCTAGAGATAACCAAATGCTATTTATAGACTTCGGGGGGAAATACCAGGGAAACCTGATTTCCAAACTGAGGCTAAAATCTAATTATAGTTTTCCTTTTAATAATTTGCATTGTGTCTGCTTGCTTCTATGGCTGGCTGGAACTAGAGCAGTTTGAGTATTGAGTTGAGAAGGTGTCACAGAATGTTCTGAACTGTCACTGGAGGTAGAATGGAGTATTCTGAAATTGTACTGGAAGGGCTAATAAACTGGTGCAGCTGTGCCAAATGCACTTGTACTCCACTCTAGCACTGAAACAGTTCAAACTGAAGTAGTGTAGACCCATACAAGCTAAAGAATCGCACATGAATGAGTGCAAGTCACAATGGTGTTGTGCCCTCATATTAACATCCTCTTTCCGGTACGTCAGTGCAGGGCATCCACACATCCCTGTGTGCAACTACTGTAACTATCATTCCATTGTGGGCATCTAGCACACAGTACTCAGCATGGCTCCTCAGAGAGGATGGTTGCCAAAGAACTAACTTTAAGTCCTAGGCATGCATCTTCTGCCCTGTGTCCACAATGCCATGCTTACTGCCAGATCATCTATTGCCTCATCTAGTCTACTACAAATATACAAATTCAGTGTATACAAATATAAACATTCAATGTCTATATTTTCAAAATACAATGAGCAGAAGGGGATGCTTTCATTTGATAGTCACCTTTGTGTATTAGTTACTTGTGGGATTTGGCAAACAAGACATCGAACTACAGGATTGTCTTGCAAAGCTGCATCTGTTGGAGGTTGCACAGATGTTCTTGCACAAGGATTACATTGCTCTACTCTACATAAGGGAGTGTACCCCTTTAACAGCCTCACGTCCTTCTCCAAAACTAGAGTAAAGATTTCATATACAACTCTAAGGTGGCAAGACACTGTGAATACACAGAGGCGACCCCCAAAGAACAGTTACTGGCGAGTAACCTCTTCGTTGACCTCTTTCACCAGAGTAAACTCTGTGTAGTCCCATTTGAGGGTGACAATGAGCCTTGCTCCTGAGTGGTTGGTGGTTGAGGAATTATTTAACTGAATGTGACTGTACCACCACTCTCCCAAATTGGGCATCAGAGCAGGATGTCAAATCCGAAGAGTGGAAGTATGCACTGCACTCCATGCTGTTACTCTGCATATCTCCAGGATAGGAATGTATCTCAGATATGCCATAGAAGCTGCAGTGGCTCAGTGGAGTATGTGTCTTTATTCCATAACGGATTGTGGCTCTAGCTAAGATATGCTCTATGCACCTCTTTATCCAATGGGGTAGCCTCAGTTTGGAAATCAGGTTTCCCTGGCATTTTTCCCCAAAGGCTATAAATAGTGTTTGGTTCTCTCTAGGTAATAAGTGTCCTTTCAATATCTAGAGTGTATAGACATGTTTCCCCTGAGTGGAAGTTGGATTTTGGAAATAACACTAGGAAGAGGAAATCAGACAACACCATGGACATAAAACTAGCACGAGGGCTCATGATCAGGTGGCCTTCGCACACTACATACATTACAGGCCACACCACCATACACCATGGTACACACATTCTTTTTTATGGAGGTAAGGAAGGACGCCATTAGAGATGGGGGAAGCTTCTCTAGAATATCTAAGAGGCGCAGAGAATGTACTGACTAAACTCATGGTATCAGGCTCTTTTTCAGATAATCAGGCCTAGCAGTTGGAGCATGGGTTACAGCTGAGAATAGGGTTGGACCTACACCAAGGATGGTCCTGGAATCGAGAACCAGGGACAGGCCGAGGTCAAAACTGAGATCAGAGTCTGCAGTCAAGCCAGAGTCCAGGCGCAGACCAGAGATCAAAGCTGGGTGGTCAGAATTCAAAGACAAGAAAGCCATCATTGATCATTGGGCTGAACACTTTAACTGTCTACTCAATCATCCATCTACAATTTCAGAAGCTGCTATCAATGGTGTACCTCAGTTCTCTTTACACAGCAAATTCGTTAGACTGCCAAGTATTAGCGAAATGGAAGTCATTATCAAGCAACTGTCACAAGGAAAGGTACCTGGCTTAGATGAAATACCGCCAGAAGTCTATAGGCATAGTGGTTAAGCACACATCTCAAATAATCATGCGACTCTTCAATGTCATCTGGGAGCAGGAGACCATGGCTCAAGTCTTCAAGGATGCCTCAGTTGTCCATATATACAAATGCAAAGATGATGGAGCATCTGTGATGATTCCGGTATCTTGCGTCTTTCCACTGCTAGGAAGACTTTGACACCTCTCTCGATAGACGCTCCACCATCACCAATAACATCATCTCAGAGTGTCTACATGGTTTTCAGAACAGTGGATATTTTTGTTGCTCGCTAAATAGTGCCAGGAACAAAACCATGACCTTAATATGGTGTCTGTAGAACTAACACAGGCTTTCAACATTGTTAATTGCAAGGGTGTCTGACAGATCTTGCCCAAAGTTAGGTGCCAGCACACCATCATGCAATCATTCCATGGTGGCATGCTGGCTAGAGTGCTGGAAAATAGTATTTCATCAGAGCCTTTCATTGTCATAAGTGGCATTAAGCAGGGATATGTTCTTGCACCTATACCATTTACCATTTTCTTTGGTGATAGCACATATGCTAGCGAGTATGCTGCTAGAATCTTTCAAAGACAGAGACAAGGATATTTACATGCAATTCCACACAGAAGGCAGAATGTTCCATCTCCAGAGACTTTGTGCTCACACTAAAGTGACTGACTTGCTTGGCTGATGACTGCGTACTCGTAGCACATACCATTGAAGACACCAACTTCTAATTGACTGCTTTTCTAGATTGACAGTGATTTGGATTCAACCTCAAGAAAACCAAAGTGCTTTACCAGCCTGCTCCAGGAAATATTTATTTTTCCCCCCCAAAATCACAGTTGATGACACACTGCTTAATACAGTAGAAACATTTTGTTATCTTAGTAGCACTTCATATAATTATACCGTAGTTGACAATGAAATCAAACAGCACATTTCTAAAACCAGTTCTGCCTACGGTTGACTTTGTTGCTACCTGTGGAATGTGGTAGGCATTACGTTCGCACTAAGATTAATATCTACTGTGCAATCATATTGAGCACTCTTCTATACATCTGTGAAATATGAACACTATACCAGGCACTTGAAGCAGTCAGAGCATTTTCACATGCTCTTTCTGCATCTCATCTGTAACATCAAGTGAATGGACAGGATACCAAACATCGAAGTCCTGGTCTGGTGCTGCATGACTAGCATTGAATCCCTAATCATACAGGTGCAACTTCATTGGGCTGGTCACCTCATATGTATGCATGATACGTAACTCCCCAAACCCACATTTTATGGACTGTTGAAAATGGGAGTATGTACACTGGGAAGCCAATGAAAACAAACTGAGGACACTCTCAGAGCTCACCTAAAAGCTGGACAAGTGGACCCGAACACATGAAAAGCTGCTGCTGCCGCCAACAGATCAGGAAGGCAGCAAGCACCATTGAGAACAGCAGAACAGAAAATGCCAAAGAGACGCGTGAGCGAAGAAAGCATGCCGTGGCAAAAACACGCGGCCAAGTCTGCCCAACATGCAGATGCATCTGCGGATCCCTCATCCGATTACATTCACAAAAGATGACACACTGAAACAAACTGACTCTCACACGTGGACTACAATGGGAGACTCCAACACTTAAAAGTAATTCCCATGTAATTCACAATCCACATAAGTCAATAAAAGAAGAGTTTCATCAACAATAACACCATTGTTATTCAATATTTAGTAGATGGCAATGACCACTACATTGAATATAAATCAACTGAATTGAATATTGATCAATTAAAGTGTTAGAACCTGAAAAAAAAACCCTAAGTTAACCACACACAAATCTTCAGTTAACTACTAAAGGAAACATTTGTAAACATCTAGTGTACTTCTGTGAATAACTTACTTCTGTCTAAGCAGCTCTCCAGTTAGCTAAGTATATAACAGGGCTGTTTTTTAAGCTAATAAGAATACAGCAGATCAATAGTACAGTTATCATTCACACAAATGGAACAGCAGCCATCAAACAAAAATACTACATCTACATTAACCATTGATAGACTAGTACAGAAATTATTGTGATAGAACCAATGGCTCTGGCCTTCAATATACTCATCAGTATTGCAATGGTTATGCATAGAAGTCAAACCTATAAGAAGCTCAGATCTCTGGATAACAAACTTTTGGTTAATGAGAGTACAGAAGAGCAACTAGTAACTTGAAGGACTTCATCAGAATATTGCTTAAGGAAAACACCTGGAGCTCTTCTTCACGGACTATTCAAAATCAACCACAAGGTAAGATTTTTTTTCTCATTTCTTATTCTCCGACAATATCCACTATCTGCTTTTGTTTTCATATCTTTGAGCTTGCTAGATTGTGGTATTTACAATCATTTCAACATCAGAAGGGCAAATATCTACCTTACGACTAAAACTGTAAAAATGAGCAAGACATGGAAAAACTAAATTGGCTATGTCAGACAGGATGCCTGGCTGTTGTGAGGCAATTAAAATAAAAAAAAATAATAAAGGGTGATTTGATAGCTAGGGAGATATACCCTATTAATTAAAATCCAAACCAAATCAGTAGTGACCAGTAGATGTTACAATAAAGGCTGTTTGGTCATCTCCCATTAAGTCACTTGAGTTTAGTAGTTTCAATCCAGATTCCGCTGGATTCACACACACACAAACCATAATTCATACCATCTCTTGCCCTTTGTCTTTTCTAATTAGATCAGGTCTCTTCAGGGCAGAGACGGTCTTTTACTATGCATTTGTACACAATGCCTAGCACAAGTCCTGATCTCAATTAGGTTCTCTAGGCACCATCATAAATACAAAAATATAGTCAATGGAAGCTACCAAAAGGGATTATATCTGTCTCCTTTATTCCTTAGTAGTTCAATTCACTGTGGTCAGAAAGCTACTGTCTCATCTATGCTTACAGATAATGGGGATGGCTTAAGAAAGGAGCTTCAATTTTCACTCAATGGGCCAGATCCTTGGTCTGTCTAAGCACTCAAGTCTAAACCACCTTTCCATTACCCTAATCCTGAGGCCTATTCACTTTGAAACATAACTTAAAGCAGCACTCAAGACAGCTCTAACTTGCATCAGCAATTAGTCTCCTAGTAACCCTTCTGTCAGGTGGGGATCAGCAGAGTACAATGCACTCTTGTCACTCTCCACTCTTGCCCCAACCCACGCAGGACCAGAAGCAGGTGGTGTAGACATAGCTATGTCAGCTTTACACTATTCAGTGATTCCACTTTACATAATTCAGTGATTCCACCATTCGGGACAGCTTTCTGGCTGCATCAAGGTATCTGAGCAGCACAAAGCATCTGGAAGATGAAGGAAAAGATTTGGCCTTGAGTTATCCAGAGGTCATGATGAAAATTAGCAAGCATGTGTTGCCAACGGTGATATACAGGGCAATTCAAGTTGTCTGGAAGCCAGACAAATGAAAACAAAAGATGAGATATTGCTGAACAGAGAGGCTTCAGCCAACCTTGCTTCACTTTCAGTGGGCCCCTGGACATAAAATAACGATGTGTAATGAAATCATCAACTCTGAAGATGGTACAGCAAGGTATAGTCTACTGGATGTAGGCAAAACTTCCGTTGTGTAAAGAGCCAAGACAGATGATACAGCCTTCCAGGTTCATTTTTGGGATCTACTGCCCTTTTACGGAACATTTTGCCAAACTTCAAATATATCTTTGTTATTTAAAAGCTTTTGTACCAGAATCTGTAGAAGATTGATTTACTTCATATGAAGAGGGAAAATGAAATCACATTTTTATTAAAAACTATAGCAGCCCTTAAACAACGGTGGAGTTCTCTTCCCCAGTGTCAAACACAGGAATAGAGTATCCAAGAGGTGTTTGTGCATGTATATGGTTAGAACTTGAGACTTTTGAGAGTCATGCAATCTCCATAAATAAAAATGCCATTCAACTTCAGAGATCCCAGAGAACTTTACAAACTACATTACAGTACCACTGAAATGAAGTTTGGGATGGAAGGCAGTAGAAGAGGTCAGCCCACAGAATAATAAAGCACAGTGTAGGAAAGACATTTTTCATCAGTGACTCTGGGCCAAACCCCTGCTCCTAAAGAACCAAAGGATCTTCAATGTTACACAGACAGGATCTCCATTTTCAAGGTCTGGGGGGCAGCCTATTATTTGGGCTTAAGGGCCCAAAAGCAAGCTATTCCGCTGGTTAGGAAAGATAGAAAATGTGGCAAAAGACCACCTTGGCTTAACCACAAGATCTTGCATGATCTAAAAAATAAAAAGGAGTCATATAAAAAATGGAAACTAGGACAGATTACAAAGGATGAATATAGGCAAACAACACAGGAATGCAGGGGCAAGATTAGAAAGGCAAAGGCACAAAATGAGCTCAAACTAGCCACAGGAATAAAGGGAAACAAGAAGACTTTTTATCAATACATTAGAAGCAAGGAGGACCAAAGACAGGGTAGGCCCACTGCTTAGTGAAGAGGGAGAAACAGTAACAGGAAACTTGGAAATGGCAGAGATGCTTAATGACTTCTTTGTTTCGGTCTTCACCGAGAAGTCTGAAGGAATGCCTAACATAGTGAATGCTAATGGGAAGGGAGTAGGTTTAGCAGATAAAATAAAAAAAGAACAAGTTAAAAATCACTTAGAAAAGTTAGATGCCTGCAAGTCACCAGGGCCTGATGAAATGCATCCTAGAATACTCAAGGAGCTAATAGAGGAGGTATCTGAGCCTCTAGCTATTATCTTTGGAAAATCATGGGAGACAGGAGAGATTCCAGAAGACTGGAAAAGGGCAAATATAGTGCCCATCTATAAAAAGGGAAATAAAAACAACCCAGGAAACTACAGACCAGTTAGTTTAACTTCTGTGCCAGGGAAGATAATGGAGCAAGTAATTAAGGAAATCATCTGCAAACACTTGGAAGGTGGTAAGGTGATAGGGAACAGCCAGCATGGATTTGTGAAGAACAAATCATGTCAAACCAACCTGATAGCTTTCTTTGCTAGGATAACGAGCCTTGTGGATAAGGGTGAAGCTGTGGATGTGGTATACCTAGACTTTAGTAAGGCATTTGATACGGTCTCACATGATATTCTTATCAATAAACTAGGCAATTTAGATGGGGCTACTATACAAATACAATTTAGATGGGGCTACTATAAGGTGGGTGCATAACTGGCTGGATAACCGTACTCAGAGAGTTGTTATTAATGGTTCCCAATCCTGCTGGAAAGGCATAACGAGTGGGGTACCTCAGGGGTCTGTTTTGGGACCGGCTCTGTTCAATATCTTCATCAACGACTTAGATATTGGCATAGAAAGTACGCTTATTATGTTTGCGGATGATACCAAACTGGGAGGGATTGCAACTGCTTTGGAGGACAGGGTCATAATTCAAAATGATCTGGACAAATTGGAGAAATGGTCTGAGTTAAACAGGATGAAGTTTAACAAAGACAAATGCAAAGTGCTCCACTTAGGAAGAAAAAATCAGTTTCACACATACAGAATGGGAAGAGACTGTCTAGGAAGGAGTATGGCAGAAAGGGATCTAGGGGTTATAGTGGACCACAAGCTAAATATGAGTCAAAGTGTGATGCTGTTGCAAAAAAAGCAAACATGATTCTGGGATGTATTAACAGGTGTGTTGTGAGCAAGACACGAGAAGTCATTCTTCCGCTCTACTCTGCTCTGGTTAGGCCTCAGCTGGAGTATTGTGTCCAGTTCTGGGCACCGCATTTTAAAAAAGATGTGGAGAAATTGGAAAGGGTCCAGAGAAGAGCAACAAGAATGCTTAAAGGTCTTGAGAATATGACCTATGAAGGAAAGCTGAAAGAATTAGGTTTGTTTAGTTTGGAAAAGAGAAGACTGAGAGGGGACATGATAGCAGTTTTCAGGTATTTAAAAGGGTGTCATAAGGAAGAGGGAGAAAACTTGTTCACCTTAGCCTCTAAGGATAGAACAAGAAGCAATGGGTTTAAAGTGCAGCAAGGGAGGTCTAGGTTGGACATTAGGAAAAAGTTCCTTACGGTCAGGGTGGTTAAACACTGGAATAAATTGCCTAGGGAGGTTGTGGAATCTCCATCTCTGGAGATATTTAAGAATAGGTTAGATAAATGTCTATCAGGGATGGTCTAGATAGTATTTGGTCCTGCCATGCGGGCAGGGGACTGGACTCGATGACCTCTCGAGGTCCCTTCCAGTCCTAGAATCTATGAATCTATAACCTGAAAATACTAGCAAGTTTGCAGATACTGAACAAAGATACCAAGCTACACAAAAATAGGAGACAATTAATATTGTTTGGGAATATAGGATTTTTCTGTAACATGATTAGTTTTTGACAATGTGTTATATTGTTAAAGATATAACATTAGTATATTGTTAAAATACCAATGGTGTTCAGTAGATAAGATCGTTAAAAATAGTCTGTATCACAGTTCCCTGGTCAGGTCTACTCTTTCAATTTGGGTATATAAAGGCACATGTGACAGATAGTAACTGTCTATGAATGTAGTCCAAGAATTTCACATATTAAGAGAGTACACTTAATTAAGAACCAACTTTACAAAAAGGACCCAGCCTCCTTTGCAGATACTTCATCGAAAGCCTGCTTCTCAGTTTAAAGCCCTAGTAAAAGATTTTGGCTTTTTTTTTTTTTTTTTTTAAATCAAGAAGTCAAATCACACTAAACCAAAAATCCAGTGGGCAAAGGCTTTTCTGGGTTTTAAGTAGTAGAAGACATATCTGTGGCTAAATAGCAACAGACAATTGACATAGTACTAATTTGGGACAGATGCAAGTCTATTTTCGTGTACATCACATAATTTACCCAGTCTGAAGAGTCACAAAACATTCAATCCAAGCTTTAAGTATTCTGTCGAGCAATCTTCCCTAATGGTTTATAGGATCGTATAGCAGAATCCCTGCAATACTAACATCTGCGTCCTCAAAATTATGCCTAAATTTACACTGAAACCTAAAGTGTCTGTAGTGGGAATTATATACTAGTGAGAAACTCCTTCCTTGTGGGCATGATTCTGCAACTGCCACTTACCTCAGGTTCCTGAAGACAAAAATAGGTATTGCCATACTGGAACAAACCAGTGGTCCAAGTCCAGTACTGAACAATATATTTAAGGTGCCATGCTATTAACCTCTTTCTGTTCTGTGAATTGATCATTTATTCCTATCAATTCCTTACTCTTACCTCTTTCAAAAGAAATTCAGGAGGTAGAAAGGCACAACTTACTTGGTTTGTCCCTCTGTATTATATTTCTATTTACTTGGAGACAGTGGACCAATACTGTTTCTATTGAAAATATTTCTTAATGTCCATCATTCTTTTTTATGTTTTTCCATCCAAAAAAAGTATTCAACTGTTTTATTTTAATAAACAGAAAAAAGACTACTGAGAAAAGTTGTACACTAATAAACAACTCTACACAGAATAATAGTTGTGATGGAAAAAACTTATTTTGAAAAAGGGAACTAATGCAAACTTTATGCACCTTTAAAAAGAAGTTATGCAACACTAGAGGATGTGTCAGAGAACTATTACCCCCTCTAGAGTTAGGAAAGACGGATTGCCCTGTGAAAGCCTATGGATTCTGTCAGGAACCTGGGCCTCCCGAAAAACTGAGTGTTTAAAGATGAGCCCTCCCCTTCTGTCCCACATCCCCTTGACTAACAAGGTGTAGAAGTCACTTTAAAGCATAATAATACGTACATTTTTAATGTATGAAGCACCCCTAGGAAAAGTGCTCAGTTCTGAAGAAGAGGGAGTGACAGAAGTGCACAAAGTTCTCCCCCCAATCTCATAGCACAAGCAGCAATGGTCAGTCCATGATCCAGGTCTATGTTCAAGTTGTCAAACGTATGATGGGTACTATTTCTCCATAAACATAATATTATGTACATGGTACTGTTCGTTCACACAGAGCAACTCCAGTGACAACTTTTGTTGAAATAATTTAAAAGTAGTTTTTGAATGCTTTAATGAAAAGGGAATATAATATCAAATCATTTGGAAAAATCACCTACTTGAACTTTAGATTAAGCCTTCTTCCTGTGTGTGTGCAAACTATGGCTTCCTGTGTGTGTGCAAGCTATGGCTTAGGTAAAAAGATGAAAGTGATCACTAGAAAGAAAAACAAACAAACAGAGCTCTGAATGTGAGCCACATTGGAAAGAGTGTGATAAATGTCTTTCGCCTCTTTCAGACTGAACATTTTTCTTTACAGCTACAGTAATCAAACTGCAATTTAATTTCATACATTGAAGCACTAATCCATAAGAAAGTTAATAGCCTGAGAAGCCTAGTTTTCCTATGGTAATGAACCATTTTGAAAGGACTGTTTCTTTCTACAAAAACACACATATTGATCTAACAGTTTTGGTTTTTACATTATTGGCTAGACTCAGCATGGACTGCAACAAATGAAGAGACTAAATTACAAAAAAATGGTTATCTGGAAAGTATGGATGAATGATGTAGGAGAAAGTTTTCATAACAGTTCAAAACCTAGTAAAACAAGGCAAAAACAGAGCTGTAGCCATGGTAGTGCAGCTAACCTAGGAACAGAACCTGGCTCCTTCCAGATACTAATGCACCCCTACGATACATTAACTTTTAGTGATATTGTTTGATTTTTGCTGGGGAATAAGATAATTTATAAAAAGATGGGAAAGGCAAAGTATCTTTAAATCTGCATTTTAAAATCACCTTACTCTGCCCTGGATAGCAACAACTAGAAAATTTAAAGCATCCCACATTTCTTCACTGAGTTAAAAAGACAAAACTTTAAACAAAATTTTCTTCGTGTTTACTGGAAATGTTAGAAACACTTCTTCACATGCGAAAAACTCAGAGTAGCAGCAACTGCATCTCAAGAGTAGTGGTTAGAAGCTTGCTAGAAACAAAAATCACCTTAGTACCTTTATTCAAGTGTTCCTCCCCTCACTTGTTTTACTTAATAAATTATAGATTCCAAGTCAAATCAGATACATTGTGTTTACAAGCATACACACATCTGAAGACTAATTAAATGCGTCAACAACACAGCTGTACAGCAATAGCTTCAAGGAATCTCATTTCACAGATACACTCAGGGTCACAAATCCCAGGGATCTGAACATTGTCCTCAAAACTGAACAGTTACATTTAACTTTTAAATGAAGGCCATGAAACATGCATGGGGTAATGAATAATCTCTATTATTTTAGGGAGTATTTGTTTTCTAAAGATTAATTTTCACTCAGGAAATCTCGTGAACTACTCTTTCAAAATAAAAATGCTAATTTTTTAAATCATAAGTTGCAAAACAGAAATGATAAATATGGGTTTTTAAACCAGAATGTGAAAGTAGAAAATTCCTTTTCTATTTTACAAACACATTAGTTCAATAAAACAAGTTTTGAATTCTAGTTCTCTTAATACAGCTTTCCATATCTCAGATTGGACAGCGAAAACATCCATATTTCATTTTGGTTTACGGTTCATTTCACTTTAATGTTCTCATGCACCATACTAAAAGTGTGTTGAAAACACTACAAAATGGTGCTTTGTTAAGATTGTTTCCACTAGAATTTTATTTAAAAAAATCATGGAAGCCATTACTTATTATTTTAGGTTTCAAAGATGATTTTTGAAAAACCTATCTCTTGGGCCAAATATAACCTAACACCATCCTTTTAAGTTGCCTCATCTTCCAGTATTATTGTGCTTATTCTTAGAACACTTTAAGTGAGCTTTAACATCCGACACCAGACTAGTGTGTGGCAGCAAACTACCTCATCTCCCAAAATAAACTTATACCAGTTGGATTCCTTTTGGACAATACCAGCAATCACTAGCTTAATTTGTTAGCAGCATTCTGTCTAGGCTGGGATGTGAAGTGCACTCAAGTCCCAATCAGGGCCGGCTCCAGCTTTTTTGCCGCCCAAAGAGGCGAAGCGGAGAAAAAAGAAAGAAAAAAAAAGATAAAGCCGCGATTGGTGGCAGCTCTACAGTGCCACTTAATTCTTCGGCGGCAATTCGGTGGCAGGTCCTTCGCTCTGAGAGGGACTGAGAGACTCGCCGCCAAAGACGCGCCGCCCCTTTCCATTGCCCACCCCAAGCACCTGCTTTCTTTGCTGGTGCCTGGAGCCGGCCCTGGTCCCAATTCCACAACTTGGCTATGGAATGGTATCTTTCTGTTAATGACCTATATGGATTGCATACAGTATGATATTCTGATCTGAATATTTTGTGTAATCAGATTTTTGTAACACTAGCAAAATAATGGATTAGCATATGAATACACAATACATTGGCATTGAAACAATTATACTGATTGTATTTCTATTAAATGTTCTTTATGCCTAAATTTTACCCCACACAGTGGTACAAATTTATTTACTGAAAACCATTTTCTTTTCTACACTGTCAACTGATCCACATTTGAAGGGAAATACTATGGAGGTATCTATCTTTCCACCCCACCCCGTCAAATATTCCCAGTTTTTGACAGTCAGGGGAGTGAGAGCTCCCATCTACAGTAAGCATCATCTTCCCTATGTTGTACTCCGTTGCAGCTTCCTGTCATATTTTGCAGAATCCATGCTTCTTCCCTCCCGTTGGACTTTCCAGTAAAGTCTGATTCATATGAACAGCATGTAACATCCCAAGATTATGAGTTTCAATAGAATACCAAGCAACCCTCCTTTCTGGCTTTATACTTCCACAAAGTAAATAAAAAACGGAGTTCACAAGATCCTACCAGCACCTTTTGATTATTTAAATAATTTAGGTATAAATCAACCTTTGTTCAATATATATTATTGTTTCTATCTATCCTGCAATAGTAACAAAGTACCCTGGTAAGAGGGAGGGAGGCTGGTAATGGTAACTATGAGCAGCATATGGATTAACTGCAGCTCCTGTAAGCAGCCCTGTAACCTTTGTGGATTTTTATTTTATTTTTTTTTTTTACTCTTCTAGCCCTGATACTCAATGGATCATAACCGTTATTTCATGCCTCTTCTGACAACCATATAATAGGGTTATTTCTCTTCTTGCTTGGTTATTACTCTTCTTCAGTGGAAAGACACCACTACACACAAAGCTGTACAAGGGTATTATGCTTCTTCTACAATTTTGGCCAGTTTGTGGATTTAAGCCACTTGCTGCACCAGAGGAAGAGCTTGAGTAGAACCTAAACAACAGGGGGAGCTCCTGGATGAAATTCTGGCTAATTGCTTTCTCAGCCAGAACACCTATGGATGGTAGAGGGTGCTTCTCAGATGGAGGCCAATGGAATGGGAGTGACACCACCCTTTATGCCTTGACTCCTCATGCCAAAAGGGCTAGTCACAATCTGGATCTATACCTGCAGTTAAACATCTCTCTAAATATTTACTTATGCTTCGGTGAGTTGGTATAGATATTGAAAAATCCTTCTATAAAATCTAACCCCATTTATTAAAATACCTTCACTAGTGTGTGGAGATAATCTTCTACATTAGTAGTGTGCTATCCGCACAATTGTGTTTTGCAGAATACTGTACTGAAGAACATTCTATTTTCTTACTGTAGGTACTTGTATTCCCATTTACAATAAAAACTATTTTATTCAGCATATCTAGATTAATACAATTATGTTTACCTCTAAACAAAGAAAAACACATCATCAAGTTACCCTATCAGTGTAGGAGAACTGGGCCAAATGAGGAAGCTGCTATTAACTTTTGGAAGAATAAAAGCTAACGCTTCCACATTAACTGGTCTTTTAGGATTTCTAATAGCCTGACTCTAGCCTACTATGTGACTGTAGGACTGACATGTTTCTAATGAGAGGTTAATTAAACTAATCTCTCATACCATGGTGAAACACAAGATCGGGATTTGGGGAGCCTTCTCTGATAACATCTGGCTGCATTCCAGTTTACTTTCCTTATTTATGAACAAATTTCCATCAGGTGTTCCATTTCTTATTGCAAACGTGAAGTGATTAGGGAGAAAAGGTCTCAGTAGTAACAAAGAAGAGACAGTCAACAGTCAAAACTGCAGGAAAAGGCCAAATTAAAATTAATTAACCTTAGCATCTGTCAAGTTGACAGATCGCAAAATAAAAAGTGACTCAAAAATACAGAGCACTGCGAGATGAATACTACTGTTTCCTTACTACGCAGCAAATTATCTCGTGAATCAATTGTCCTCACTGCTTGAAAAAGGGACATTGTGGATGCCAGCGACACCTGACAAAGTGGTCTGATGCTGATGCAATCCAGCTGGGTACTATGCCGCACTAAAGCTCTCTCCATCAACCTGTATTTGGTACATGAAGAAAACACACTTTCCCTAGTCCCTCTCCTATTTTCTTCCCATAGAGATTCAGTCATTTCAACATAGTTATTTATGTAGAATCAGTCTTGCAGTCATATGAGGCAGAGATGTTGTGGAACAAACCATGGCAAGAAGTTAGAGGACTATATGGCTCTGATGGAATCTAGAGTGTAAAATTGCTAGAAATTTTTAAATACTAAGTATTGAAATGTGTTGGGGCAGAGAGTCCCTTTGTTTTATAATTTATAACAGCACCTAGCACAATATGGTCCTAGTCCATGACCAGGGCTTCTAAGCACTACCACAATAAAATAATATTCATGAGAAAGTTTGGTTGAAGAGAAGGTAGGCCCTACTGCTTTCTTCATGAAACTCACTCCCAACCCACTTCCTTTCTCGCCATCTTTGTAACTGATTTTTCTTCAACACCTTCACAAGCTTCCTTTTCCTTACTCCATCCAGTATAGCACCTTCCCTTTTCCTACATCCCACATGCTGTTTCTTTTATCTGGTTCCTCACTACATTCTCCCCTCTTCAGTTTCCCTTCCCTCCCGGCATCAGACTGCATCCTGGATAGGTAACCCATATTTACATAGCTTCCGCACAACAGGACCACTGCTGCACAGCATTCTTCCGACCTGTTGTCAGAGTGCCTGGAGCAGGGTACACCCATCTGCACTTTTCCCATGTACTTCAGTCAACAGAATGTCAGACACTCTGCAGAAACACTTCTAGTAGTGCAGGAAATAAATAAGCTGCACTCCACCAACATTAGCCACTGAAATCAGTGGATGCTAATCCCTGCAATATAATAGGGAAGGAAACATTTTATAACCCTGGTTCATGTTAGTCACCTAAAGTAGGAAATAACCAGTGTTTTACCTGCATTGTGTGTTGCATCTTTAATTCACACCACTGGACAACCTAACTGCAGAACTATCCTGGACAATCTGGGACAGCCAGAATAATAATTCAGATGACCTACCAAGTATTAACCCTTCTTTGGACACCAGTGCCCCATTCAGCCAGTAGCACTGCCGTCCTGACAAGCAGCAACAGATATGCAAGGTCTTGCACATGAGCTTTCCAGTGCAAGAGAAGTCACTGATGCAGAGCATGGGTATATTCTGAGTGTACCTTGTTTTATATACACATACAAAACAGCCCTGGAACTGAAGTGATCAAACAGGGAATCTCAGCCAAACACCAATGCCCAGATTCCAGGGAGCAACTGTGCCTCAACTGAGACTAACCAGATACCAAGGTAGAGAGCAAGGTATCCTGGTGCTCACACCACTTTCTTTCTAAAGACCACTGTTTACACAGAACCTTGCAAAACAAACCACCACAGCATGTCTTCCCAAGACTGAACAGTTGTTCTCATCCTAAGAAGAGGTTGGAATATTAATAGCACCACAGTGGCACCGGCCACAACAATACTATAGAGTAAATCATGAACAGATGTGCTTCTAGGATGCATGATTGAACTAAAAAAAAATCGATTACTTCTATCCTAGCTGAACACTGAATGAAATCCTACAATGGTATATGGTGCTCTGAGGGATCTCTTACTTGGTTGTTCCTTTCTTATGTTTTAATGCTTTAAGACAAATAAAATGGTCAGTATTTGAGAGAAAGGAATATTTATGGCTTTTACAATGATCATATCCATCTCGCAAACAAGATTACATCCCAGAGAGAGAGAGAGAAAAAGAGTCAAGAGTTGTCTTAGGGGTCCGTATATTGTCCATTACCAGAGTATCTAATCACCTGCACTCAGGATGCCATGGTGATTAACAAGTTCACAGAAAGAGCAAGCACAAGCCAAACTAATATGTAGTTCAAAACTAAGTTTTTTCCCACAGGTGATGCTATCTGAGACAGACTGCTACAATAAGACAGTTCTTGAAACAAAAAACAAACTTATGAGCAGCGCCACACAGAAAATGAGATACAAAGAACAAATATTTTATTAAGTTTATAATAGTAATAGTGTCCTTCAGTCCCGGTATTACCTTGCAGTTAATGACCAGTTGGCGGACTTGAGGCTCCATGGAGCATTACTGCTTAAGTATGAGTATTAAACATTGATTTATACAAATCAATCACATATGGTCATTTATCTGTCCTAGGAAGATGAATGACTCTGTATAAATCAGTAATATGGCATATAGACTCTGCTCAGCATTGAATTAGTAGTGTGCTTTTTAAATTGGCTCATTTGAGGGGCTGGCTCTGAGCCTAGTATAAGAGTTTGAGAAATGCTGGATAATTGTGTGTGAGAATAAAATATTAAATCTAGAGCAATTGTCGGAGGATAACAATCCTGTTTCAGATCAACTTTCGAGGTTTCAAAATTTGTTTTCATTCTGCAGTGGAACAAAACAGAAACTTTTCAACTGTTTCATGAAAACATAGTTGTGTTGAAATGCCCATGTTTGGCTCGAAATCTGAGCTTTTAAATTTGGGAAGGTTTGGTGGGCCCAGGGGCTCTCTGGTTGCTTTTGACATGAAAGAGAGCGAGAGCATACCCATGGAGCCAAAAAATAAATAAATCTTCCTGATAACAACACTATCAAAACCAGGTCTCAATGAAACAGAGATTATTTCATTTCACTGAAAATGTTCCAGCCAGCTCTAATCAAGTCAAGTCTATATCTTCCTCAAGATAACCTTAAAATAATGTAGCTCAGTGCAAAGAATCAAGACAATATTTCCCCAGTATGAAGATTTATACTATTATAATTATATTATATTTAAGGATAAGATTTTGTCATAGTTATTTTTAGTAAAAGTCACAGACAGGTCACGGGCAATAAACAAAAATTCACGGAAGCCATAACCTGCCTGTGACTTTTACTAAAAATAACGGAGGGGGAGAGGGCTGGGGAGGGGGGAAGGAATGACAGGTGGAGCCTCGGAGGGTTGGGGGGGGGTGACTAAATGTCCCAATCCCACCATCACAGGGAGGGGACAGCTCCAGCACCGGCTGAAGCGGGGGGGTGGAGGGGGAGAGGGTGTGTGTACAGCCCAGACCCCAACCACAGACAAAGGAAGTGGGTGGGGGCTCAGAGCTCTGACTCCAGCACCAACTGCAGCCATTAGGGAAGGGGGAGTGAACAGGAATGGCTCAAGCCCCAGCCCAAGCCGCAGGGGCACACGGCCCTAATCCAAACTGCGGGTGCACGACCCTGGCTCCAACCCCGGCCAAAGCCATGGGGCGGGGGAACACACTCCCAGCTCCAGCCACAGCTGTGGAAGGGGTGCACAGCTTTGGCTCTGTGACTTCCATGACTAAATCATATCCTTCATTATGTTATATATGCAGCGTGACATCATCTTTATTCTAAAAGGCAGAGCAGGATAAGAATACAATGGTTCACATTCCGACTTCAAGGAGGTAGCAAGGGTGCAATTAAGGGCAGAATTTTGATTTAGATTTATGAGTCTAAATAAGTGAAGACAGTAACAAATATAAATTTAAGTCTTTTTTAAAAGATTTTTCACTCATTTGGGCACCAAAGAAAAAACAGAACAGCTTTTAAGTGAAAAATAATTAATGTTGATAGATCTGGTGTGTAGAAGTAGTCAATTTCCAATAACCATTCGTCAAGCAAGCAGTTTGATATTATTGTCACTAACTGGTAAGAAGTTACATCAGTGAAAGCCACTAGAACTTTTAAAAATTTGATTTTTTTTTTAAACTTGTGCTGACAAAACTGAGGAGAGAGGAAATCACATGCTACAGCCTTTTAAGCCTTAAAGTATAGAATCTTAATATGTGGAAGTCATAGAACTGATTAAAAATACATCGCTGAGATCTGAAAGCTTAGATTTCAATTACAAGTTTATCAGCTTGAATAGGAAAGTTTGTAAACACCCTTTATTTTGCAGTTAAAATCTGAACACTTCGGGTCAGAAAATCAAGGGTATAGTACACAGCCACGGACAATTGTTAGGTTTCTGCAAGCTAAATATGCATTAGCTACACACTGTGGGTGTATAATATATAAACTATAAATTACAAGACAAAAATGATCATTCCTCACAACTATAAGGAATTAGTCAAACATCACTAGGAAATGAAAGCAATGTCATTTTTTCATAAGTCATTTAGAGTACCATAGTCATACAAGTATCTAAATATAAGGATTAAGGGTGAAGTCTAGCCATTAAAGTTATGAGAAGAATTTTACTATGGTGTCTCCAGGTTTTCAGTTAATATGGAGCTTATCTTCACACAATACCATCAAGGTGTCTGAATTAAGTTTATATCGATCTAGATAACTGGTTTGGAAGATATGAATGATGCAAATTAGATTGAAGCACATAGGAGAGAAATTTAAGGTGAATGAAAATGTAGAAAAATAGTTCTAGAAATAGCTGAACTACTGGTATATGGAAAGAGGGCAAGATGGGAGTAAAAAAGTATTAGGTACAGAAGATATTATGGTTCAAGCACTTCCCTGTGTTTCATTTCTTCCAAAGGACTAATATCCATGTTAAAATCAGAAGTTTTCCCTCCTAGTTCAAGATTTAGAATATTTTGCTAACCATGCTGCAGCCTATGAATTCATGCTTTCTAAATGTCTTAGTAAATTATTCCCAAATGTAATGATATTCCTGTTAAACATTAATGCACAACAATTTCTCCCAAAGATAAATTCAGCTGAATTGCATTTCTCAGTGACAGAAGTATAAGCTTAGAATCTGGGGCCTCACACAGCATTCTGAATGAATTGAAGTATTTGAATTGCAAAATCTTAATGGAGGAACCAAGTTAATTGTCTGAAGAGTGGTTACCATGCTTTTGATGCTAATAAGCAGCTTATTTGGGGGCTAGTCACAATAACTTGGCAATGTGTCTTTAGAACATATTGGTTTGCAGATAAAGATTCTCTCACATTGAATACTCTAATTTTCATATGTGCAAGCTTAGTACTCATAACATCCTTAGTTTGATGGGGTTTATCCAATTTAAATTAAGATAATTTTCAACAAGTCTTCACTAAATGGAAAAATACTTAGCAGGAATTTCTGTTCTTTTAAAAAATTGTATTTCATGACCGTCAAATAATCCTTTTTGAAAGAAAAGTCACCTGTACCTTTAAGGGTCCTCCCCCCCAATACACAGTAAAAGAAAATAGTGATGTAAGGTTTAAGCATAGTAAGATCAAATCATAACTGATTTTCTCAACTCAATTCAAGAAGTCAACCTAGCTTTCATTTCGTCTCAGCTTTAGTTTTGTATTACTAATGCCTTTTGCTGAAAGCAAAAGATTTGAACTTCTATATAGGGTATTTAAAAAACCTAATTAGAGTTATTCAATGTTATCCCAGACAAAGGACTCAGTGAAAGATTATTCCCTACAGAAGATTCCTGATAGTGGGACAGACTGGATAATCAAAATCTAACAGAGCTTGTTCCACAATCCGATAGTTTTATAATGTAATTCCAACATCCAAAAAGCCAGCATTCTGACTAGTGTGCTAGTGGTCTTTGTCACTCAGATGAATATCTGTACAAAGTGGGGTTTTTTAAAAGGCACTGTTAGATTATTAAAAAAGCAGCAAGACTATAACAGAGAAGCAGGAATCACTCGATTTTCTTTCCAACAAGCATTAATCCTAACACTGCATATGATGGAGCAAAAAGTAAAATCAAAGATTGGAGTTAAATATTTCTCTCTCGTTTATAATGATGATTAGGCAGATACTTAACAGTCCAATATCTTTATCCACCGGATGATCATTTGCTTGGGTCTAGTCAGCAGCTGTGAGAAATAAAGGACAATTATGGTAAGTGTTATCATTTAAGTTATGTTCACTGATAAATCTACATGGCTTCATAAAATAGCCTGCATTGCTTTTAAGCAGAGTTTTAATATTGCCTATAATAGTTACTTTATTCGCTGCTTGACCTTTTATGTGGGTGAATCACTTTTGATCAGGCGGCACACCCAGAAGAGCTGAAAGAAGTGCTGTGTAAGGCGTCCTTTTCCTCAGAAGGCAGAATGAATTAGTGTTAGCCATTGAAAGATACAGTCTAAGTCTCACTTAGCATGAAATAGGGAGAGTTTTGAGGTTATCTTTAGAAGAGCAGTTTACCCACCCCAGTTTCCATTCAGGATGTGCTTACTGATAAGGATAAATGCCATCCTAAATGTGCAATACACAAATAAAAGTATGTATTTCTTATTTTCAGTAGAACAATTCTGCCAACCGAGACACTCAGGTCCAATAGTCTCCATATGCAAGTCCACAGTAACCAGATGAGTTTTATCGTCCTTTTGATCATCACATTAATATAAAGTCATTTTTTCTTATGGTGTTGTGTTTTTTTTTTTGTTTGTTTGTTTTTTTTTTTTGAAATCTGGGTCCTCTCATGTGTACAGTCAAGCACAAAGTTAATCCTCCATGCAAGACTGAAATCTATACAAGTCTAAAGAAACTTTTTTAAACAGTGTTGCATATGTACTTAGATATGAAATCTCTATACAAAGAATCACAATACTGGAGTTACACAGATACATGAAGTTCCAAAACAATTAAATATATTAGCACACACTAATGTACCAAACCCAAACACAAGGAGCTCCAACATCTGACATGAAAAAAATTCATATTACTGTTCTCCCTGGGATATTTCAAGACATGACACTTAATGTCAATTCCAAGCTGTACAGTTTCAGTATGGAAAACAAAACAAAAAACAAAAAAAACCCCACCTTGCTACCCTACAGGTTCATTTTAACACTCAATGGCCACGTCTATCTAAGTATGAAGTTAATGTGGCTTTGTTCTATAAGCAGTATCCAACCCTTGATAATGCTGGAGTGGGAAACAAAAATTCCAGTCAAATTTAGGATCAGGTAAAGGATACACTACAGGACCTTTAACCCAGCACCCCACCAAGAGCCTTATGCCATAATCTGCAGTAATCCTGGAGGACAAAAGAAAACAAAATTTTTCTAACTGTCTCTAGAAAAAAAGCAGCATTATACACTAGACCACTGCAGAGATTCACACTTTCAAGGTATAAGTAGAAGAAAATCAAACAAGACAAAAAATAACGTGAATAAACCCAAAAGAAAGATTACTTATCTGTATAGTATCTTTGTGGTCCCTATCTGTATTCCTCTCAAGGTGTGCACATACTTTATACTCCTGAGACCAGAAGATTTTCACTGGTCCGCGCTAGCGCTCTGAAATGAGGGCATAAGTGGCAGCATTGACCAACTGCCTCTCTACTTTTTTCTACTGTGAACAGCACTAGGATAAGTTTCTGACGCAGAGGGATAGGAGGTGGGGAGTGAAATACAGATAGGAACCACACAACTTGAAAAACTCCAGTTACTATACAGGTAAATAACCTTTCTTTTTAATTTGAGTAATGATCCCTTTGTGTATTGCACTTGAGGTGACTCACAAGCAGTATTCATTGAGAAGTGTGTATGGAATCTTGCTCTACCTCTGACTGGAGGAATGCTCTGCCTACGGGTTCATGTGCTGAATAAACTTGTACCAGAGCATAATGTTTGGCAAAGATGCGAATAGAGCTCTACAGGTCTCCAGAAGAGGGACATCTCAAAGTGAAGCTATCGCTGCAGCCTGGATCTCGTTGAGTAAGCCCTCAAACCTTACTGGGGAGGGATTCACAGTTACCTTGTAACAAAGCTGGACACAAGCCAAAATCCATTTGGAAAGTCTGTGTGAGCAGATTGCTTCCCCTCTGTCACCAGATCTATAGTTTGGATATAGATTATAATTGATTGTTTAACACAGAATAGACCGGCAGGGTTCAGCCAGATCAGCTACAGCATCAGAATTGTCATTAGTGTGAGAATCTCAATGAGAAGATGAGAACCACTTACAATTTTGGAATAATTTTTGAATCATCAATAATTCTATTAGCACAGCACACAGAACCACAAACCTAGCACAGCAAATGAGTTAGAAATAATACACAACGTACAGCACATGTATTATTTACACCATCCTTTGCAGGGAAACCAAAAGTGTCAGTCATTATCCTCATCATCATCACTGGTGTCTCCCACAGCACACAGGCCAGGTAACATTTTTTATAATGCGTTACGCTGACACCCCTTGTAACTTTAACATTTTCATGAGGGTTTCAGCCCCTTTTTCCTTATCTGAACTTCCACACCCCAGTTTTGCTGAAGTCCCCCATTTCCTATAAGCTAATTAACCATTTAAATCAAACTCATTAGCATTTATGTCAATTGGTTGCCATAAAATTATGACTGGTGTGGAGAAAGTAAATAAGGAAGTGTTATTTACTCTTCATGACACAAGAACTAGAGGTCACCAAATGAAATTAATAGGCAGCAGGTTTAAAACAAACAAAAGGAAATATTTCTTCACACAACGCACAGTCAACCTGTGGGACTCCTTGCCAGAGGATGTTGTGAAGGCCAAGACTGTAACAGGGTTCAAAAAAGAACTAGATAAATTCATGGAGGATAAGTTCATTAATGGCTATTAGCGAGGATGGGCATGAATGGTGTCCCTAGCCTCTGTTTGACAGAAGCTGGGAATGGGCGACAGGGGATGGATCACTTGATGATTACCTATTCTGTTCATTCCCTCTGAAGCAACTGGCATTGGCCATTGTTGGAAGACGGGATACTGGGCTAGACGGACCTTTGGTCTGACTCAGCTTGGCCATTCTTATGTTCTTATAGGAATATTACAATCAAATCTTGTGCGTTTCAGTTATACATATTGCCTAAAAATATCCTAAACTGTAACCTGCGTTTGTGGTTTCTTAACACTAGTTGACTAATTTTTAATACTTGCATACTGTTATACCTTACCTTGTGACTTAAGGTCACTTGCCTGTCATCTAATCAGGTCAAACCCAATCCTTAGTTATGCTAAGCCATCCTTATCTTATATGCCTTGGGCCTGTTGACTCACTACTTGCATTACAGCATGAATCAATGTACATATATGCATGCAAGGCTACACCTCTCATTCATTCCCCAGCAAAGGAGACAAAGCGTTTTGGGGATTTTCTAAAGGGTTTTGCCCTCTGCAGGTAGAAGGCCAAGGCTCGACATACATCCAGAGTGTAGTTTTTTTGTCCTATTTGGTAGCATGAAGCTTCAGAACATGACAAGTACATGGATAACATGATTTAGAGGAAATTACAAGGCTACCTGGGAATGAATTTGAAAGTAAACTCCGGGAAAACTTTGTCCTTACGGAAGACTATATAAGGTGGATCAGCCACAAGAGCTTCCACCTCCCTATCTCTTTTGGCTGAGGCGATGGCAACCAGAAAGGCAATCTTCAAAGATAGATAAACAAAGGAATACAAGGCTAAGGGTTAGAACGGAACCTCCATTAATGCCAATAGGACATAGGCTGAGATCCCATGTTGGGTTAGGTTTCAGTATCAAAGGAGAGGATCTCAAAAGTCTCTTTAGAAACCCCATTGTAATAGGATGGGCGAAGACAAATGGCTATCCACCAGATGGTGAAAGGCACTAATAGCTGCCAAGTGGACCTGTAAGGAGCTGAGAGATAGTTCCGACATTTTTAGAAAGAGGAAATAGTCCAGAATAGTAGGGGTCTTGGCTCCCTCTGAGGGTATCTGGCAATGCTGGATCTTTTCCATTTTGCTGTGTAGCATTTCCTCATGGAATCTCTTTCACTATTGCTCAGGATGGATTGCATCACTTCCAAGCATGATTTTCTAGGTCCATTGCTCATACAAATACCATGCCTCTGTCCTGAGTCAAGAAGTCTGGGAAGAGCTGAATATGGATGCATATTGGGACGTTTGGAGAATGCTTGGGAGCCAGAACTGCCTGCGCCACCCGGGAGCAATCAAGATGCTCCATTCTTTCATCTTCCTCAGAACTTGAGGCAGGAGGTATATGGTCTGTGACTGGAATGTAAAAACATCACACCACTGCATGGCTTATATGTAGTTCAAATGAAAGCAGTATCATAGAATCATAGAAATGTAGAACTGGAAGGAACCTTTAAAGGTCGAGTCCAGTCCCCTGCCTTCACAGCAGCACCAAGTACCATCCCTCACAGATTATTTTGCCCCAGATCCCTAAATGGCCCCCTCAAGTATTGAACTCACAACCCTGGGTTTAGCAGGCCAATGCTCAAACCACTGAGCTATCCCTCCCCCCTTATATGGAACACTTCACGAATTTGCGTGTCATCCTTGCTCAGGGGCCATGCTAATCTTGTCTGTAGCATTCCAATTTTAGTATATGTGCTGCCGATGTCATCACAGTACATTTAAATGTAGACAACGGAGGCAAGAACCTGGCCCTTATACCAGTTTCTCCCCATGTGTACCCAGTCAGCCAATAAGCTAACTAGAAAAGATATGATTTTTTTGAGTAGGGCTATTCTGGAACTAAGCACAGTTCAGTAAATAACTGGTGTAAATGTACCTACCTCAGTACTATGTTAACTATTTACACTCTTGTGACAGATCCCAGTTAAATATAGCACATAACTGAAGAATCCATTCTCAGTAGATTTAATAAAGGAGCAAATAGCTGTATGAGCCAATCAACAGTTACTGACGACTGTACTTTTCATAGCTGTTCAGAATGCAAATCCCTGCATTTTGGATACTAACCATTCTTTAGCTTAACCATGCAAATTCCTGCACTCCGATTTGCTACCACCATCATTATAACTTCTACCACACCTTCCTCTGAGGGTTCAAACATGTTTTACAAATAGATTTAGCTTCAATACCTTGAGAGAAAGGCAAGTATCTCCTTTTTATAAAAAAGGGGAAAAACACAGGCTAAATGATTTGTCTAAGGGCACACAGAAGAGCTAGGACTCCAAGCCAGCTATCTCTGGATCCCACTTTAACCACTAGGCCAAAGGAAAAAAGCCTCACTATATTAACAATTATATATCACAATACAACAATTTCATTGTGCTTCCTGTTAATGCAGTAGTAGATTATCTTGAGCTGACATACCCCACTCTTCAGCATTAAAGTTTGCTTAGATAAGTTTATCAGCTTGGTTATCTTGGATGCAGGAATCACTTTCAAATTATACACGAAGAGGTATTTAATTACATCTAACCTAAAAATTTTGTTTTTAAATTGACTACAAAGGCAAAAGGACGAGTATCAGAACCTCATGTCTCCAATGCAATACATGTACACCTCTACCTCGACATAACACTGTCCTCGGGAGCCAAAAAATATTACCGCGTTATAGATGAAACCGTGTTATACTGAACTTGCTTTGATACACCGGAGTGCACAGCCCTGCCCCGCCGGAGCACTGCTTTACTGCGTTATATCCAAATTCGTTTTATATCGGGTATTGTTATATCGAGGTAGAGGTGTATCTGTGGCAAACCATGCAACCCAATGTCTGAAACATAGTGGTCACTCAAAGTTTAAGTTATGTTATCCTTCTAAGAATATATTCTACATAATAACTGCACAAGTAAACCCTTCAACTCTATGATCTTTAGAGAGAATATATAACAATTAAGAGTCAAATCAGGCATCTTACCAGATTGAACTCTGGGAATAAAGAACTGTATTTAAAAGACTTCATTCTCCCGAAATTAACAATTAGGAGTTTTAAAAATCTATGTTCATTGATCTATTTAAATGCTCATTAAATGTAAATTCTATTTTCCTTAACAATTTATTTGGAAATCTAATACTGCTGAATTACTAGAGTAATGGAAGAAATCTATGTCAGTGACAAACCATAATGCACTTCTTACATTAGTTACCACTTTGCTTTTTAGATAAAAACTTCGGATGAGTTGGCTTGCATTGTCACCTGACCATCAGTGAAAATATCCCCACCTTGAAAAGATTTTGGCTGTTGCATTTATTCATTTATTTACAGTAGATTTTCTTGGTGTTCGATTCAAAATCAAAAATGGACTTGCTCTAACATTAATCTGCTTAATTTTAATCAAATTAAACCGAAGTAATTTATCTGCTATGCATTGAATACACCAATGTGCATACCAGTGACACGCTGGTCTCATCAGAATCCTTGATCATCCAGTCACAGTCTAATGAAAAGCATCTGCTCCGGCGGTCTGCTAGTGCATTCCGTAGATCTGGGAGATGAATTGCCACGAGACATATTGATGCCAAATGCTCCCATTCTATAGACGGACCGCTTCTTGATAGAAAGGGGAAGAACAAACCCACCTCTGCTTGTCGATATAAAACTTGCCTGTCATACTGTCAGTCATAACTTGAATGATCAGTATTTGGATCACTGGTAGGAAGTACAGGAGTACAGGCTCTGTGAACCACTCTGAGCTCTAATAGGTTTATATATAGAAAAGTCTCCTCATGGGTCCACAGACCTTGTGCTTGAGGACAGCCCATAAGTGCTCCCCGTTCCAGAAGAGACAGAATGTTCATCGGTCACTAAAGTTCTGATTGGGAGGGATGGGGAAAAAAGGAACTCTCAGGTTGAAGTCCTTCCACTAATTTAAAGACGTGAGACCATTGTGAAGGATTTGAAGAGGCATGTCCAAATGGTGTCTGCTCCGTGCATATGCGGATTTTGACCAGCTCTGAATGCAAAGTAAGTGTATTCTGGAATGCTGCTAGATGACCATGCAGGAGGCCATTTGTCCAAATAGGCAGGACAAGACCTTTTTCTTCAGTATTAGAAAGTAACTGGAGTAAAAACCTTTCCTTCTGTATTGTAAGGGAATCTTCTCTATAGATCAGAGACAAAAAAGTGAGGCCACCTCCTGATGTAACAGTCTCTTATGAAGGGGGTCGCTGAAAAGGGTAGGAAAGGGGCTGTGGGTAGGTGTAATACGGAACTGAAGAAAAGATCCAACTGAAATGATCTCTAGGGCCCACCTGACTGTTATCAAGTTCCATGACTCCTTGAAAAATTGAACGCAATTCCCAAATGAGGGGAAGGAAGAGTACGGAGCCAGAAGACTGACCACAGCGTGACTCTCTGCCAACCCATCAAAATGATTGTTTTCATGTAGATGCAAAAAGGGATGAAGTCATAGCGGAAGCAAGTGGTCTTCTTCCCCCCCCCATTTATTTTTTTTAAAGGATGTCTCTTTCATGGAGGCTCACTGGTGGAAAAAGGTACTATGTGAAGGTCTCTGCCAAGCATAAGAGTGTGGTCTCCCCTGTTTTTCTTAGGAGTTGATGTATAAACTCCAGAAGAATGAAACATGGCCTAGTAGTCCTTTAACAAGTTAAGGGGCTTGTGGGTTTTTGCACCAAAAAGATTCAGGCCCTGAAAGGTCGATTGCACCTCTCTTGGGATGCCAGAATCTTGGAGCCAGCATGCCAGACTCATAACAATGGATACTGCCATGGACCAGGATGCAGTATCGGCAGCATCCTAAGCTGCCTACATGGATGTCTTGGGAATTAACCACCCTTCTGAAATCAGAAATTTAAACTCCTCTCTGTTCTCCTGTGAGAGTTTGTCAAAGTCTGAAAATTTACTGTAATTTTAAAAGGTCAAATCACACCAATAATGCCTTATAACTTGCAGTCAAAAACTACTGGCTGGCAAACAAACAACTCTTACATCCCAATAAACAGAGTCACTTTGACTCCTCATCTCTCTGTCATTCTTGGCTGCTGATGACAGTTCCTTTCACTGGTCACTACAGCCACTAGTGAGCCCGATACTGGCTGAGTGTATAGCTACCACACCCCAGTGGATACATCTGGTACCTCTTACCTACTTTTATAGTGGTAGAAATTACGGTCACTGATGTTTGCCGTGGATGCTAAGCACTATTTAAAAGCTTATTGATGGGAAGTACCAGGTGCCCAGGCACAAAGACATGGAGAATGTCCAACAGTTTACATGGGGTTTCTTGTCCCTTCTCCGCCAGTATCTCAAGGGAATTGACTATATGTCTGAGCAGATCTTGCAATCTTTTCTCGTCATGTGGGTGAGACGGTGTGGATGGGACATTCAGGGACAAAAATGTTATTGCAACTGGCATTGTCTGATCCTCATCCTAAAGTGCTCCTCCTTAGATAGGTCCTCAGGGGGTTCAGATTCATGGGCTGAAAGCTAAGACACCCCAGGTCCTTGGAAAGGTACAGGAGAGGAGGTTCTTATGTTAGGAGGGGATGCAGGAGTGTGATATCTCAAGGGGTAAAGACCACGGGGGTTATAATAGGTCCACACGGGAACACTGTAAGGAAAAGGGCCTGGGAGCTAAGGAGAAGGATACCAAAGCATATGCCCACTTCTATATCTCCTAACAGATCTAGACATCTATGAAGCCCTTGACTCTCTCTCCGAATCAGAAGGTTCAAACAAGGGTGCCCTTGTAGCATATGCAGGTGATCTCTCCTCCCTGTGCTGAGAATGTGAAGGTGAAAAAGAGCATCTCACGTCTAAGGGAGGGGGAAGGGCAGGCAAAGCCAGAGTGCTAAGTTGTGATGTAAGTCTGGATATAACTGGCATTGGGGAAGCACCCAGTGCCTCAGAGGTAGAGGGGAATGCTACCATGGTGGGGATATTTAACCCTCTGGATAGCAGTGGAGATTTCAGCTCATTCTACACCTGAAGATCCCTCAAAACTGCAAACTTCTTCAGTACCAAGAGGGATGAAGCCATAAATCTCAGCGTGGGAATAGAAAGCATTAAGGGTCTATGGTGATATGTGTCCAGTACCAACACATTAAGTGGAGACGTGAGCAGTGCCAGCCGGGCCAGTACTGACAGAGCTGATACAAAAAGAGCCAGCACAGAAGTGCTCAGTGCCAACGTACAACCTCATGCTATGGCCTGGTTCTAGAGGCAAATAGCTATGAACCTTGAGACAGTGTCAGAATCCCAGTACTGTGCAGACTCAGAGCTCCCACAGCACCCAGCTCAGGCTGTGGACTCTCCTTCAATTAGGAACAGTGAGGTGATTTGGGTTTCTTAACTGGGAATTCACAGTGGGGATCTGCCTCTGCTCTTCCCTAAGGAAAATGCTCCCTCTTCTCTGACCACCTGGTTTTTTCAGTCCTACCTGAGTCCAAAGCTGGAATGGTCTTTGAAGATAGAGATTGGGAGCCAGTGGAGATGGAACTCACCGCGGCACTTCTCCACTGAAGTTGCACTTGTCCAGGGGAACTGCCTTGCACTGATCAAAGACTGGCCGTATGGAGCGTCTAACAAAAATGTTTTAAGACGTACCCCTGCCCATCAAAGTCCTTTTGGAAACCACTTCTACACCGAGCATTTGTCAGGGATATGAGTGTCCCCAAGACAAAAAAGGCACCTGGTGCATCCATTAATATGTATCACAGCCTAACAGGAGGGACAAAACATAAAATCTGGTGACTTAGGATGGGCCATCCCTAAGTCCTGGTACGCGGAAGAAGTTCCCAATCAGAGAAGAAAATAGAATAAGAAAGGTAAAACTTCCAAAACTATCACAAAAAGTTTCCAATAGGCAGACTATCCTTTCTACAGGTAACTAACACTAATGCATACAACAATATACAAAGGGAGTGTGAAAATAAGTTGCGCAACTCATGGACACCACAGGCGTTAGGCAATGAGAAGGAACCGAATGGCGGTCAAGCCTGAACCACACTTTATAGCATCAATACATAAGGACACTTAGGGCTCATGTATGGCCCCAATGGACACGTCTGGCCAAGAGACTCCATTCTTGAGCACATGGGCCACATGTGCACAAAGAGTGGAACATATATGGACATGTACCCAAAGAGGAACTGAAATGTTTATAACTGAACTAGCTGAAGCACCAATGTTTCAGTGCAGCCACACATCAGTCTCTATGCATCCGAAGAAGTGAGGTTTTTACTCACGAAAGCTTATGCCCAAATAAATCTGTTAGTCTTTAAGGTGCCACCAGACTCTTTGTTGTTTTTGTACATCAGTATACTAGATCACATTAAGGATGTCTGCACAGTTTTGCCCTACACCCATATCAGTGCTCTGTGTTCCAGTTCGACTGCAATCTTCTTTGAGTTTCCTGGGACAGATCCTGGAAACAATGTTTTGTGGGAAATTTTCAAGATGCATAAGATACCTCTAGGAGCGCAGAGGAATTGAAGGAATAAGGTCAAGTTGCCACATTCCCCTGGGGAAGTCCCATAATTCCCCTGGGACTGATGGCAATTCTAAGCTGATTTTGCAATATGGGGGTCAAGAAGAATATACAATTTGGTTAGTGGGAGCTGTTGGTTCTCAGTATCTGTGAAAGTGATCCACTTCTATTTTCTTTAGCAAAACAGATTTTAAATATTCAGAACCATGGAGACTTTTCCTCCATATTGTAACACTTAAAAGTAGGTCATATTTTGATCTCTAGTAACAGGGTCATTTTATTTATAAAACCACTTCAGTACTGTTCAATTAAATAGATCCTGTATAGAGTGAATTTAGCTCTAGACATGTATAAATGGATTATGGTTTAGCAGCAGCTTTACTGGATCAAGTACAGCAAAACTGGATCAAGTATCAATTAGTATATGCCAGGACAAAACACTGTGCTCTTATTACAAGACTTTTACAGCACTCAGTCTGACAATACTATTATACCTCTGCTCGCAACTATGTAAAATCCCCATTATAATGACCTTCAAGATGAATATTACAAAGTAGAATTAACATTCTTGACTGTCAAGGATGATCTTAAGAAAGGGAAACATTCTAAACCTTCACACCTTACACTTGCATTAAATGGGGCATGCAACTTGGAACCTACTTAAATTACAGGTAGTTAAAGATACCACATCTGTTCCTGACTCCCCCTCCAATATCTGATTTTACAGACAATTTTTTCTCCCCTACAAAAAGTGCATCCCTCCTCCCCATTGCTCTGTGAAAGACCACCACGGTCTTTCAGTTCCCCTGAATATGTGGGGTGGGGGGGATGAAACGATACACAAAGTGCTGTCAAATCCACAAAGTAAATATGGTGAAAGAGAAAAGTGTAACAAATACTAATTAAAGTACCATTTTTTCAAAATCAAAACCAGGACCCTATGTGTCAACATTCTTCAGGATCTCACTCTCTCTCTTACACACACACACCCCTAAGTGCTCTACATTCTGGCTCTTTTCTTTGATGAGCTCTACCTGTGTCAGAAAAATCACTCCTGAAGTCATGGAGCAGGTCAGAGAAAGGCAGTGCTCAGTGTCTTCCCTCAGTGTCCCTCCATGGCCTGGTCTACACTATGACTTTAATTCGTATTTAGCAGTGTTAAATCGAATTAACCCTGCACCCGTCCACAAAACGAAGCCATTTATTTTGAAATAAAGGGCTCTTTAAATCGATTTCTGTACTCCACCCCGACGAGCGGAGTAGCGCCAAAATCGATATTGTCATTTCGAATTAGGGTTAGTGTGGCCACAATTCAATGGTATTGGCCTCCGGGAGCTATCCCACAGTGCACCATTGTGACCGCTCTGGACAGCGATCTGAACTCGGATGCACTGGCCAGGTAGACAGGAAAAGCCCCGCGAACATTTGAATTTTATTTCCTGTGGAGAGCACAGGTGACCACAGAGACCCCATCAGCACAGGTAACCGTGCAGGCCGATAATCGAAAAAAAGCACCAGCCTGGACCGTACGGGAGGTACTGGATCTGATCGCTATATGGGGAGAGGATTCAGTGCTAGCAGAACTTCGTTCGAAAAGATGAAATGCCAAACTTTTGAAAAAATCTCCAAAAGCATGATAGAGAGAGGCCACAATAGGGACTCAGATCAGTGCCGCGTGAAAGTCAAGGAGCTCAGACAAGCCTATCAAAAAACAAAGGAGGCAAACGGTCGCTCCGGGTCAGAGCCGTGGACATGCCGCTTCTACGCCGAGCTGCCTGCAGTTCTAGGGGGGGCCGCCACCACTACCCCACCTCTGACCGTGGATTCCGAGGCGGGGATAATCTCATCAGCTACACCTGAGGATTCTGTGAACGGGGAAGACGAGCTTGCAGAGAGCACCCAGCACTCCGTTCTCCCCAACGGGCAGGATCTTGTTTTAAAAGCAAGCGTTTTTTAATGATTACTTTGCCCTGAGGACTTGGGATGCATTCGCGGCCCGTACAGCTACTGGAAAAGTCTGTTAATGTGTCTGGGGATGGAGTGGAAATCCTCCAGGGACATCTCCATGAAGCTCTCCTGGAGGTACTCCAAAAGCCTTGCCACAAGGTTTCTGGGTAGTGCAGCCTTATTCCGTCCTCCATGGTAGGACACTTGACCACGCCATGCTTGCAGCAAGTAATCTGGTATTACTGAATGACAAAGCCTGGCAGCGAATGGTCCCGGTGTTTGCTGGCATTCAAGCAACATCCATTCTTTATCTCGCTGTGTAATCCTCAGGAGAGTGATATCGCTCATGGTAACCTGGTTGAAATACAGGAATTTAATTAAGGGGACAGAGGTGGCCGTTCCTACTGGGCTGTTTGCCTGTGGCTGAAAAGAAATCCTTCCCTGCAGTTAGCCAAGCGCGGGGGGGATAGGGGGGAATTGGCCCAGAGCTTTTTGCGTTTGGCTAGCAGGGATCTTCCCTGATACCAGCCACACAGTGGGGGGAGGGGTAAAGCGATCATCCCAGAGAATTCATGGAGGGGTGGGGGGTGTTAGTTTGGTTCCTGCAGGGATCTTCCCTGATACCAGCCACGCGGTGGGGGGAGGGATAAAGCGATCATCCAGAGAATTGGATGGGGGAGAGTAGTTTGTTTTCTGCTGCTGAAGGTTAACACGAAAACCGCAGCACTCAACGGGCTTTGCTTGGTATGTGGGAAAGGAGGGCGCAAAAGCCGAAAGACAATGGCTTACCATGGCCGCATGCAAACCGAATTCTGTTGCCCGGACCTGCGTCTGTGATCTCTAGCAGCAAAGCCACAGGCGCTCAATATTAAGAGGCAAAATGCGACCTTGCACAGAAATCACATGTGCTATGTAATGTTAATAGTGTTGGTCACCGTGAAAGAGTATAAGCATTGTTCTGCAAAATGTATCTTTTTAAAAAATTCTCTCCTTTTTTCCCCCCTTCAGCAGCTGCAAATTTTTCAAGCCTCCCTCCTCTGTCCCGAAGGCTATCTCAGATAAGGCGTCAGAAAAAGAAGACGCGAGACGAGATGTTCGCAGAAATCATGGAATCCACCTGCAGTGAAAGAGCTCATCTGAATGAGTGGAAGGACACGGTTTCAAAGTATAGGAAAGAAGCCAGTGAACGTGAGGACAGGAGGGACCAACATGAGGACATAAGGGACCAACGTGAGGAGAGGAGAGACGCTCGAGATGAGAGGTGGCGGCAGGAAGATCAGAGGAGGCAGAATGCAACGCTGGGGCTGCTGCGTGAGCAAACAGACATGCTCTGGCGTCTGGTGGAGCTTCAGGAACGGCAGCAGGATAACAGAGTGCCGCTACAGCTCCTGTATAACCCCCCTCCCCATGTTCCATAGCCTCCTCACCCAGACGTGTAAGAATGTGGGGGGGGAGGCTCCGTACACCCTCCCATTCCACCCCAGTGGACAGCCCAAGCAAAAGGCTGTCATTTTTTTAACCTTTTTTTAGTGGCCTTTTCCTTACTGCCGATCCTCCTCCCAAACCCCACCCGGGTTCTCTCCCTCTTTTTATAGTCAATTAATAAAGAATAAATGATTTTTAAACGATAGTGACTTTATTTCCTTTGAAAGCAAGCTGAGGGAATGGGGAGGGTGGGTTCCTTACAGAGAATGAGTCAATAAAGGGGGTGGGTTTTCATGAAGGAGAAACAATCAGAAATTTCACACTGTAGCCTGGCCAGTCATGAAACTGGTTTTCAAAGCTTCTCTGATGCACAGTGCTTCCTGGAGTGCTCTTCTAATCGCCCTCGTGTCTGGCTGCGCATAATCAGCGGCCAGGCGATTTGCCTCAGCCTCCCACCCTGCCATAAAGGTCTCTCCCTTACTTTCACAGAGATTGTGGAGCACACAGCAAGCAGAAATAACAATGGGGATATTGGTTTGGCTGAGGTCTGAGCAAGTCAGTAACGATCGCCAGCGACCTTTTAAATGGCCAAATGCACATTCTACCACCATTCTGCACTTGCTCAGCCTGTAGTTAAACACCTCCTGACTCCTGTCCAGGCTGCCTGTGTATGGCTTCATGAGCCATGGCATTAAGGGGTAGGCTGGGTCCCCAAGAATAACAATTGGCATTTCAACATCCCCAATGGTTATTTTCTGGTCCGGGAAGTAAGTCCCTTGCTGCAGCCATTTAAACAGAGTAGGGTTCCTAAAGACACGAGCGTCATGAACCCTTCCCAGCCAGCCCACGTTGATGTTGGTGAAACGTCCCTTGTGATCCACAAGTGCTTGCAGCACCACTGAAAAGTACCCCTTGCGGTTAATGTACTGGGTACCCTGGTGCTCCGGTGCCAAGATAGGGATATGGGTTCCACCTATCGCCCCACCACAGTTAGGGAATCCCACTGCAGCAAAGCCATCCACTATGACCTGCACGTTTCCCAGAGTCACTACCTTTCGTAGCAGCACCTCAGTGATTGCTTTGGCTACTTGCATCACAGCAGCCCCCACAGTAGATTTGCCCACTATAAATTGATTCCCGACTGACCGGTAGCTGTCTGGCGTTGCAAGCTTCCACAGGGCTATCTCCATTCGCTTCTCAACTGTGAGGGCTGCTCTCATCTTGGTATTCTGGTGTTTCAGGGCAGGGGACAGCAAGTCACAAAGTTCCATGAAAGTGCCCTTACGCATGCGAAAGTTTTGCAGCCACTGGGAATCGTCCCACACCTGCAACACTATGCAGTCTCACCAGCCTGTGCTTGATTCCCGGGCCCAGAATCGGCGTTCCGCGGATAGAACCTGCCCCATTAACAACATGATCTCCAAAGCACCGGGGCCTGCGGTTTGAGAGAATTCTGTGTCCATGTCCATGTCCTCATCTCGCTTGTCGCTGCGCTGCCATCGCCGCCACCTCCTCACCTCGTTTTCTGGTCCTGGCTCAGCATAAACTGCACGAGAACGCGCGAGGTGTTTACAATGTTCATGACTGCTGTCTTGAGCTGAGCGGGCTCCATGCTTGCCATGGTATGGAGTCTGCAGTGTTCACCCAGGAAAAAAGGCGCGAAATGGTTGTCTGCCGTTGCTTTCATGGAGGGAGGGGTGAGGCTGTACCTAGAACCACCTGCGATTATGTTTTTTGCCCCATTAGGCACTGGCATCTCAACCCAGAATTCCAATGGGCGGGGGAGACAGCAGGAACTATGGGATAGCTATGGGATAGCTACCCACAGTACAATGCTCCGGAAATCGACGCTAGCCCTGGTATATGGACGCACACCGCCGGATTAATGTGCTTAGTGTGGCCGCATACATTCGACTTTATACAATCTGTTTCCAAAATTCGGATTAATCCCGTAGTGTAGACATACCCCATTTCTCCTCTCTCTATGGCCCCAACCACTATAGACAGGATGGAGTTGGAGGAACAGATGGAGTGCCAGGTCCCCATCCCGTTCCTCCCCACACCTCTACTAGATGGCTGAAGCAGGACTAATTAGCCAGGATGATCTCATGAGACCCATCTTGCAATACTGCTGCCTGATGAGTTATAACAAGCCTTGACCTTGGCCAATGGTTGCTGTGAAACACACACTTACTATGTGATGAGTTCAACACACTTATCAGTGCCAACTCTTGCAATTTTATAGCAAATCTCATGATTTGGAATTTGTTTTTATAAGGTTAACTCCTGAAGTTTGCTCCTTATCTAAAATTGCCATCATCTCCCATTTCTGTCAACAAGACTGAAGCTACAAACTGCACTTAGCCAAGATTCTCCTGTAAGAAAATGGCAAAGAGTCTGCCCCATCTAAAGATGGTGTCCCCTTAGTCACACAGTGAACCAGGCAGAGAAAGGAGAATGTGGAGGTGCAGGGAATGAGACAGCAGGGAGGGAGAATGGATTAGGAAGTGCGACAGAAAACTCAGGAGTCAGAGGAACTTGAGGAGACATTTTGATTGGGATTAATTAATTAAATGACTGACATAATTCATTTTAGTTCTTCCGGGACATATGTAAATCTGGGACTGTGCCAGTAAAGCTAGGACATACGGTCTTGATTTCAGATAAAAGCTTAGATGGCATGTTACTTTTAACAAAAGGTAAATAATTCAGACCCAAGTGTGATTTTTTTTTGGGTCAGACATAAATGACAATGCTCTGAAACTTGGTGTTACCTACATTCACGCTAGATCTGGAGACATCCATAACCCAACTTAGTACAATTATACTGCCTCTCTTTTAGCTTTAGCTAAAGGATGCCAATGGTCTCATAATGGACACAAACTAAAACTCTGAATCCGAAAAGTTAGCTATAAGAAGGAGCATATTGTACTAACAGGAACAAAATCTAAACCTTTGGATAAGCTAAAACATAAAGCTCTTAAGTGCACTCCTGGAGGAAAGGATTATACAGTACCTACTTTGTCAATTTAAGGGCCATAGGTCAAATGACTTGCTCAAGTTCACAAAGAAAAAAATCAATAGTAGACAGGAAAGCAACCTAGGAGTCTTAAATCCCTGTTTCCCTCTCTAACCACTAGTCACCCTTTGTACCTTTCAAAAATAAGAACTACCACAAAAAAACATTACATTCTGTATACACTTGATTTTATAGCAACTTCTTCAAAAGAATGATGGATCAAATCAGATAGGATCTTGTCTGTGGAAGTTTAAAGGAGCTATCCTCACTCCCGCTCTGCAGGTGGTATGTGTTCTTTGATCTTACATTCAAGTTTGCTTTGTAGTAGGTGGGATTTTTCGCCCTCACTGATACTGCAGTTAATTACTTGGCATATTGATTGGAAATATAGATTTAGCAAGAAGGTCTCAACAGTCTGGATAACAAGAAAGAAAAAAAATCTTTAAATGTTCATGTTCACCTCAGTGTCCAGGTTGGTTGTAGTCAGTGGTGAAAGATAGGGGCTTTAATCCAACAACTCTGGAAAAAACGTGTTCTGTGTAATAAGGGACGGCTGTCTGAAGCCACAGGCTTCAAAACCTTCCTGTTGAAAGTTAGAATCATGAATCCATATTTAGACACCTAAATAGAAATACGACTACTGAGGTTGCTCAGTATTTCTGAAAGCCAGGACATGTAGGTGTCTAAATATGGATTTAGGAACATAACTTTAGGCACCCAGGTTTGACAACCGTGGTCTCAAATGATAATAGACAAGTACACCTACCCCATAAGCAGACGTCTCCTTCAGGACCAACTGAATATTTGAACCTGTGATTGAAGTGTTCAAACAAAAGGGGCTTGTAACCTGGGCTTGGGAGACTCATTTTTAACATATACTAAAGCATTGGGCGATGGCAATCCCAAAAAAAGACTCTACTGCTTGCTGATTTTTAATACTGTACATAAGCGAAGAAAGATGGCTACGAAAAAGTAAAGCCTGCAAAATTATTAAATTGACAGAAAACTGGAGGCAAGAGATCCATCACAGTGAAACTTTTGTAGAATGGCAACAGCCGCCAAGGCACAGCCATCTAAGGTCAGTACTACAGCCTACTGTCCTTTTGGTTCTATTGCGGTTTGTTTTTAATCAACTGCTTTAAATTATAATCATATGAAATTATACGGGTCAGTGACTGTGTGCTCCCACCTTACACAGGGACCTAACAAATTACAAACAAATATTCCTTGCTCAATACATAGACATGAGCAATTTAACAAAGTGTAATTCAATTAAAAATTAAGCATTTTGTCATCCATTGGTTAGTATAAAATACAATATCGTGGGCCACATTTTTTACATTTTCTATTTCTTCCTTTAAGAACCACTATACATTTAGAAACTGCAGATTTATTTTTCTAAATACATCTGACAGGAATAAATATTTCTGCACATCTGAAGTTAAACATCCCTAGTTCAATTTTTCTATCAAAGGCTACCAGAGAATACAGTAAGGCTGTGAAAAATAAAATTAGATTGCAGTTGACAGAATAGCTATGTACAACTGAATGACATTTTAAAATAGATTGATTCTAAAGGATGCTATTAAAGGGTTGTAATACATTTTCTAAGCTATGGATGATGAAAATTAAGTTCTCCTATTAGGAATTTAATGTGAAGATAAGAGTAACTGGATTAAGTTCTACTGTGTTTGTATCATTTTTTTTATTAATTGTGTATCCATGTTTTTAATCATCAACTCATTTATATTGACAGATCTGGCACTTTTTCATTACTAATGGAAGGTGTCTAAAAATGAAAGCACCAGTGGTGAAGTACCAAAATATCTGTATGTGATCATGGAGACTAGAGCAATCATGCATGCAGAAGCAGACTGAAGTATTCAAAGACATTCAAAGCAGCAGATAAGCAAATGCTAATATCCAAGACAGACTGAACACTGATCTCACTTTAAACAGCCAAGCAGGAAATGGGATGACTGAAGATTGTGACCTGGGTTAGTCAAGATAACTAGAGTGATCTGCGAACAGCTATGGAAGAGAGAATATTAAAAAGGTAGAAAAATAGAGTAACGTACTAAATACTCCCAATCAGCAGTATTTCCATTCTGTTGAAACCTTAAAACTTCTAACAATATCCGCAGAGTGAGGTAAGCATTGCTTCAGTGCATCCTCTAAATTCAATGTAAAGAAAATATCAGAACTAAAGACATCTTTAAAACACCTAACAGACCCCCGATATCTGACCAAGGTGAATCTTTAAGGTGACACAAAGCTCCACAAAAGTTCAGGTGATAGAAATCCGCATATAGACCATAGCCTGTACTGTTTGTGTGTGTATGTATATTACTGAGAAAGAGAGGGCAGTAAGCACATTATCTGAGGCCTGCTCTGCAATTCTGTCATAGTAATTTAGGTGGACTCAATTTGGAGCGAACCCTTGTGGTGAGTGGCAAATTAAAACTGGCAGCTAGATCAGATTATATTACACAGAATAGTGCACCAGCAAACAGCAATGCGTATAGTGATAGTATATCTAAGCCAAATATTTTCATGCTTGCCCCAGGATAGTAAAAGCCTTTTCAGTCCTCTAAAATTTAGCAAAGACATTTTTCTTTTCCTTCTAGCAACTACGGGGGCATTTCTTTTTCTTTTTTTTTAAATGACCATGGTATTTAAGTGCAGAACAACCTACTGGAGAGTTCTGAAGAAGTTCCTTGACCTGCACTCACAGCCTTTCCCACCCCTTAAATCCAAGTCCTCATGTGTATGTGTGTGTATTTTAAGTTTACCTGCCTCCTGTCCACATCATAATATTACTGACTTGTACCTTCCTCCTCTCTATTTCAGATTGGATCCTGGAGCAAGATGCTACTTGTTGGGGAAGAATTTACTGCGCATTATGAAATGTGACCCTGCTCCTCTGTTGTACAAGTTGATATTATTTGAGAATTCCACCAAAGATTAGTTACAGATAGTTAGTTGGGAAGATACAGGAGCTTCATTCAAAATACTTTAGCTCCCCATTAGGCAACTTCCCTGACTGTATATTCTTAGGTTCACAATTAGTGGACACTATGACAGACTGTACCCTTGTGTTCATCCTTTTTACAAAACTATGGTAAATCTTGTACAAAGATTTGAAAACTCATAATTTGATGATCATTATTGTCCTGGTAAAATGTGTGTGGCAATAGTGTATGTAGAGTTATAAGATTCTCCTATATGACATTGCTGAGACATGCGCCAAGATCAGAAAAGCAGGCACAGACCAGTTCCTCAGAGACAAAAGACAAACTGATGCCTCAGCCAGGTGTCAACACAATCAAATGGACTACCATCTGATTAAGTGGCCATTCTTTGGCAGGAAGAAGAGTGTGAGCAAGAAATTTACATCTTGGCAATGGAAAAGCTTGAGGGTTCCCACGTAAACAGACTGACTATTGCCTGAAACCCAGTGGGAGATGATGCTCAAAGAGGAGAAAATGATATAAAAATGAAGAACAGAGGACACAAATCACCTCTCTCCTCTCATCTCTACTCATGGCATCAGCAACATTTGAAAGACAAACGAAGCATCATTGAACTGGAGCAGTGGTTCTGGCTGAAGAAGTCCCCTGTAAGCATGTGGTGAGAGAAAACTTTTGCTTTGAATTCACTTAGTTTGATAGGTTAGGTATTAGTTTGCATTTTACCTTTTATTTCTTTGTAACCAATTCTGACTTTTCTGCCTCATTCCGTGCAATCACTTAATATCTATCTTTCTGTAGTTAATAAACTTGTTTTATCTAAGCCAGTGTATTTGGATTGAAGTGTTTGGGAACCTCCATTTGGGATAACAGGTTTGTGCATATCATTTTCTATTAATGAAATGATGGACTTTCTATGAGCTTGTATTGTTCAGAAGGAAAGAGCAGGCCTGTAGAAGACAGACATTTCTGGGGACAGGTCTGGGACTGGAAATTTGCTGGTGTCACTCTGCAATATAATTCAGGAGTGGCTGGCTAGAAGCACTCATATAAAACAGCTGGGAGTAATTTACATGCTAGAGGCAGTGTGTAAGCAAGGCCAGGAGTGGTTGCTCTCATAGCAAAGCCATGTAAAACACACCCCAGATTGGAGAATTGAGGGGACAACTACCCTGGGGAATGTCACAGATATAACAACTTGAGATTTGCCATAATATCTCAGAAAATTTTAATTAAAGCCATTTTGTGGCTGAGCAAAAAAGGAGATAGTTAAATTTTGCATTATTTAAATAAGATTGTGATAACCAAATGCAACTGTGCAATTACTATGTTACAACCATGCAACAAAGCTAGTGCTCAATATTCTGCTTATGGATTTCCATTGAGAAGATTTTAATGCTAAAGACTGGAGGAAAACCTATTAATGTGTAAAGAGTTTTCAGGCCTGGGTTGAAATAGGTCAGTGAGGTTCTGTGAGTAAGCCTGAGATATCAGTGCCTATAGTGCAATTGTTTAGGTTTGTCTTGAATAGAAACAGCACATGCACTTTGCAAGCATGTTAGCTAAGCGTAAACTAAACTCAGTTATTTTTCCTGTCAAGACAAACCCTTAGAGAGAGAAAATTGCAGTCTCCAGTGTGGATCCAGACTGATCTTTCATGATTACATTCACTTAAAAAATTTAAATAGTGGCTAAAAATGTCAAACAGGAGTCTTACTTTAGATTCCTAATTCCATATTTAGGCATCTAAGGGTGGGCTTTTTAAAAGCTAAAGTTACTTATCAGCATTTAGGCAGTTTTGAAAATCCCACCTTTAGGAATATCCTAAAGTTAGTCTCCCATTTTCAAAAAAATTAGCCAGTGCCCTTTCACCCATTAGTAAAACATTTCAAGCCAAACACCCTGGTCTAAGGGGCTTGTTTTGCCACTACAGAAACAAAATAGCTTTCTCCATTTAGAGTCCCATGTTAGTAATGTGCACCTTTCCTTTTTCCAATTTAAAATATTTTACTTTCCATTGTTATGCATTTTATGAAGTAATAAAAAAGCAAGAATAAAAATATATCAAATTTAAAGAACAAATTTAGCTCTTTAATATAAGAGAGTGACCTTTGGGTTTAAAGGCCCATTAACTACAACAATGGGTATTTCTTATGTGTGTACAAAAAAAACCCATATAGGACATTTTCTCTTTATCTGGTTGACATTGAGTTAAGATAACAAAAAAAAAAAAATCACATTTTTAAGTAAAAGGCAGAAAGGTTTAAAATGTATTCATTTTCTCATTAAAGAGAGAACTGACTGAGAGCATTGATCTATCGAGTAATACAGAGAGAATTTGTGAAGCCTTCCCCGAACAGTTGCCAATATATCTCAATCCAGATATTTAAAACTAAATACAAGTTGGCATCCTGTTCGTTGTAAAGTGTCAAAAGCATGCAATCTACTGAAGACAGAGCATCTTACCTCTGCCTGTGTAATCCACATACTTGCATTTCACAAATTAGTGATATAAATACAGAAAAAAGTAGGGTGAATTTCTAGCTCTTGATTTGTTTTATGGTACTTTGTGTACTTGAGGATTTATTGAAGACAGGCCAAAATCATCCAGAAATTGGGTGTCACGGGCAGTAGGAATGCTCATTAGCTGTTTGAAGCTACTTTGGTGATTCCCACTGTGGTCAAGCAGCCTGGTAGGACATACCCAGAATCATTCTCTGAGATCTGAACCAATGGGAACCGAAGAGCAGGAGAAGGAGTTTATAAATATGAGGAGTGGGAGCGAGACTGGAAAATTCAGCAGTGGAGCAGCTCCAGGATCAGAAGTGTTTTCTGTGTTCAAGGGACTTTGCTAGTTTTGTTGGATTTAGATTGCAGACTCCCTCACCCCACAGAAGGTGGAGAAGAGGACTAAAATTGCTGCAGGCTGTGCAAACTAAATACTGTAATTGCAGACAGACACTCAAGGTGAGTTTTATGAAGCCTGCAGTCTTTAAAAGGAGCTTGCATGCCCTCTACAGGGTTTGGACGCCATTTCACAGAGACAGAGAAGGGTAGAAACTCCCTCCCAAAAAGGTCCCCTTGGGAACTGTGTGTATTTGCAAATGAATAATTATATTTCTCATTTGAACTTATGATAGTAACAAGTACTAAAACTAAAACCCTGAAAGTGTTATCTTTAAAAGTTGTTATTGACAATATTCACAATTGTTTCAAGGGTTCAGCACAGCCCCACCATCTTTTCTACTCTTGTTGCACCCAAACATTGTAAACAAATCTTAGTTTTTTAAATGATGGGATTCCCAGGCTGATTTTTACACAAGCAGAAGCCAGACAAAAAGTAACACATGGAGAAAGTTCCCCACTCCTTTTGCTCTTATGTTTTCACTCTGGCATTGGTTCATCTGCAGTTCCTGACCAGAAAAGCATTCTTGCTCTTGACATGCCCAATTTCGCTCCCAAACGGTGCGGTGGTTGAAATCTAGACAAAGATCCATTAGGGATATAACCAAGATAACTAAACATAAAATAAAAATCTGGTGTAGCACATAAATTAACCCATGTCTTCTGTGGAGAAAGTCTAGCACATTAATCCATGCTAATCTATTTAAAATTTCAGTATTGCAGCCTGACAGTACTGCAGAGCAAGCACACAAAACATGCAGTGAAAAGGTCACAAATTGAAAATCAGATATCCTGTTGAAGCAATGACATTATAAATGAGCTAGAGGAAATTATAATCCCATCAGAATTCAATAAAAGGTACTGATTCATTCAAGCTTGAAAAAGGGATGATGTTTGGCATTTTGATGTAGATGTAAATGCAGAGTGAAAGTGTATATGCAAATATCAGCATTTAGTACATGGCACTTGAACAGAAATTCTAGCATTTTATTTTCAATAAACAAAGAAGCAAAAAAATAAGACTGGCATATTCCATCTATTTATGTATCACTTAACATGTTTCATGGGCGAGAGGTAAAAATTCACCCTGAACTTACAACTCCAGCCAATGAATGGCAAAGTAATAATGAACTGTAAAAGAAAATATTCTCTTTTTGAAGTCCATTCAAAATTTCCAGTTTAGACATCTATCACCAACTCCACAGACTTGGAAGCAAGGGAAGTTTGCAGAGTTACATTCCTATAAAAACTGTTCTGTGAAGAGCTGCTTTATCACAACTTTTGAATAGAGACTGATAATTAGAGCTCTACACAAGGTTACTAAATGACTACACCAAAACAAAACAAAAGATGTGTTCAGGCTATGGAATGAAATTCAGAGAACAGATTTCAAGTTCACGGTCTATTTCTGCTCTACCTATCCTCTCTAGCAGACAGTTTCCCACTTCCACTCCACCAACGATGTCAGCCTCGATAGCTCATTGGGAATTTTTCCAACACGCATTGTGTAAGGAGCAGAATAGGGAAAGTATATGTAAGGAGCTCCCTATAAAAACAGAAAGCCCACATAATTCTCCTTTAAATATCTCCTTCAAGTCCATCTATGCTGTCATGCCTACAAAGCACTTCTCATTGACTAGACAATGGGTTTGCTGTGACTACTGCCACCTTGTGCTCCCTCCTCCCTACATCTATTATATTCACTTGTTGTCTAGTTTTAAAGTTAGATTGTAAACTTTGAGCAGGGACTGCCTTATGCTTACACAGTGCCTAGAACACTGGATCCCTAACCTCTAGGTGCTACCACAATAATAGAGAGTGTATGGAGGTCGCTATAAATTAAGTAATTAAAATTGCTTTGTATCTTTTACATTTTGGCTTTTCCAACTTCTCAAATGATCTTTTGAGAATGATTTTATAGAATGATTCCCTAACCCCAACAAATAAATGAAGGTTAAAACCAGCAATATTTGTCTCTCTAAAAATGATACACTAAATCTCTCTTACACTGGTAAAAATCCATATTATGACAAACTAAATTTTCAGTCTCTGGGATCCGCTGTTCCAGAGAATTGTTCTATTTCAAAAGAAACTACTCCTCATGCACTCTCACACTTAAACTGTGGCTTTTACAACTACTGAATGGAAGCAGCATGTCACCGAGATTTCTTAATTCATAACTCTGGAGAGCTATTTAATTGGCAACTTCTAGTAAGGAATATGGATAAGTCAATGTCAGAAGTCTGCTTCTGCATAACATCATCTATGTTAAGTATGTAGTTGCCTATCACCTTGGTATCCAAGTGTCAGAAGATAAATTGCAGCCACGTGTGATAAGCACCTTTGACTGCTTCACCAGCCCTATGTCGACTAATCCATATTCCCAAGCATTCTGCAGGTTAATGAAACCAGATTTTGATCTCTAAACAATTTCAAACAACTTCACCCCAATATTAGTGAAAGACAGAAGAAAGCAAACTAAACTATCTGGAACCTCCTCCTTGCACCATGAGGAAAAAGAAGATTAGTAGGCTAGAATATTAAGAACATTAAACAATCTTTCATGTTTGTTTATCAAATAGCAAAGTACATGAGAAATTTCACATAGACTGGTTCAATTTTGACTAAGTGGAGATCAAGGGTATGTCCAAACCAGGCTTATAACAGCAAGCTACAACCTTCACTATGGAGGAACTCTACTCTCTGTAATGTTTGTTACACAAAGAATATATACAATATATTTATACATTTAGATTTTAACAGCATGAGTTACAGAGGATCATTATAACAAGCTTGGTACATTAACGATCTCCTTTGGGATATATATCTAAATGATTCATCTACATGTACTCAACTCATGCGTGATAAAATTAAGGATCAATCCCATAGGTTCTTATTCCCCACAGCAATCATAGCTCTCCCAACCCAATCAGTGCTAAAAATGTATTATTTCTGTGTAACTAGTCATATTCTCAATCCTTTCCCTGCCTTATTACTATAAATTGCTGAATTTGGTGAAATTTAACTCATATCCATGCTAATTAAAAGCAATATAAGGAAATGCAGAGTGACAGCTTCATTGACTTTACTTTTTAATCTCAGGACCAGGACATTAAGCTCTTAAAGTAGAAACAATATAAATAAAAAGTTATTGGGACTCCCAGACAGTAGTTACTGACAACACAGTTTTTTGCTGAAACATGAAAACAGTATCTTTGTAAAAAATAAATAAATAAATAAAAAACTGATGTCTTCAGTAACAAGTCTAATACTAGCAGTCACATACTGTTTGAAAAACTCCTTCAGTGAAAATTACTGGATGTTCAATCATATGGAGAAGTTTTAAGTTTTTGTCAGCCAAGTTCAGTTTCATATGGAAATGAGAAATACCACTGCTGAGATGACAAAAGTCAAGTTTTACTTGAACATGGAATGGATAAATAGCAACTGGCAAAAAACATGTAACTGAATTTAAGATAGAACATTAGTGATGTGTATGTGACACTGTATTCAATTACTGAATCAAAGTGTTACAGTTTTAGTACTGGAGCATTTTTTCAGAAAGGCAGCCAAAATTTCATAGTATCCTGTGTATCGGGTATAGTTAGGATATAGAGGTGAAATACACCTCTACCTCAATATAACGCTGTCCTCGGGAGCCAAAAAATCTTATCACTTTATAGGTGAAACCGCGTTATATCGAACTTGCTTTGATCCACTGGAGTGCGCAGCCCCGCCCCCCCGGAGTGCTGCTTTACCACATTATATCCGAATTCGTGTTATATCGGGTCGCGTTATATCGGGGTAAAGGTGTATAAGTATTAATTAATGTTGTAACACAGGACTACAGGAGAAACCCTTGATGACCATTGGAAGCTAGTGTGAATGTTGGAGACTTCCTTAAGGAGCCACCTGTTACTATGGAGATAACATGATGTAAATGTTAATGAGTAAAAGGGGAATTAACGAGTTCGACTCTGAAAAACTGGGCACCCCAAAAGTAGTGGGGTATGGAAGTTTAAATAAGGGAAGGGGTTAAAACCTTGATAAATATGTGGAAACCCCAGTGCATGTCAGCCTAACACATTATAAAAGCTGTATCCTGGCCTGTGTGCTTTGCGTGGGGGAAACACCAGGGTGACGACCATTGGTGGTGATGGTGAGGATAGGACGAGGACTAACACTTTGGATTTTTCCACAAAGCATAGTATGAGTAATGTAAATATTATGCATTCTGTACTGGTCTCTCTCTCCTTTACCAGACTTCAGTGTGTGGATTGTTTGGTTGGTTAAAAGTAATTACAGAAAGACCAATATGTAGTCTCTCTCGTGCACCGCGGGGTCTCCTGTCTATTGGTAACCTCTCTATTATAATTAATCTTGGGGTTGAACTCTCACAGATTTAAGTAGGTGTAAACCCTCACCTTGAGCCTGGTAATTAAAGTAACCCATAACTATAGATAAGGCTATACTCCCCTTGCTGTTTCACATATAGTCATAAAACGGCTGTTGTATCCCTTTCTTATTTGCATTATGGTAGTGCCTACTGGCTGCAAGGCAGGCAGGGGTCCCCACTGTCCCGGCATGAAGAATTTGAGGAGGTGTTCTTTCAAATCACAACTAAAAATGGTAGAGGCATAGGGGGCCAACTGAACTTCAGTAAGTTCATTTGGTGGTGGAGTCTGAAATGGAGTAGAAGCACTGGGAGAAAGTCTTGGCTATAGGGACTTTCTGAGAAGATGATAACCCCCTGAAATGAAGGCTATGCCTGAAGGAATAAACTTGAGTGAACTTCCTCTTCTGGTAACTAGGAGAAAAGGACTATGACTACAATGTGGGGGGGGGGGAGGAGGAGGATTCTGGTTGAGAGGGTCCCTTATAGGTCTATTCTTCAGTTGCTTTATTCATATTCTCAATGAAAAATGAGATCCTCATAGGGAAGGTCTTCCAGTCTGAGATTTGGCTCCAGAACTGAGAAGTAAACGCTCATTAGATTACAACAGAAATTGACACGAATCTGTCTGCGTTACATCAAAAATATTCTGTTTGAAGAGACTGAGCATGCCCAAGATGTCTTGATTCAGCTCAAGAAAAAAGACTGCAGTAGCATAAGCCCCTGCACAAGAAGAGATTCATTTTCTTGATCTTACTGGAAATACCACATCCATGGCATTGAGGAATAATACAGCTAAGGCCTTGGCACTGATCCTGTGGTCAGTCTGACTATAACCAAGCATGGGGGAGGATAGAGCTCAGGAGGGGGGTCTGGGTGTGGGGGGTCCAGATGCTGGGGAGTGGGGCTCAGTGGGGTGGTGATCCAGGTGCAACTGGTTGAGGCTCGGTGCAGTGGGGATCCGTGTGTGTGTGGGGTGGGGTGAGGCTTGGTGGGAGGGTCTGGGTATGAGGGGGTGTGGATGCATGGGGGTTGGGTGGATGAGGGAGCAGCTCCCTGTACAGTGATCCCTCTCCCTGCAGCTGAGGAGCAATGGGTTCAGGAAGCTGGGTGGGGGAAGAGTTTTCAGAGCTTCCTGCAGCCTTGGGAGAAATCTAGGGGGGTGTCTGATCCAGCCCCAGATGCCATGCAGGGGAAGAGGAAATCCGGTCCTCCCCAGCTCAGCTGGGACTAGCAGTTGAGCCTGGCGCAGGGTATGAGCCACCAGCTGGGTCTTCCCCAGTCCTGCCCCCTGCCCCACAGTGATTTACCTCTCTGCCAGCTACCCTGGGCACTAGAAACATACTGTTGGGGAGGGTCACATGACTGCTCATGGCTTCCCTTTGCTTCCCAGTCAGAAAGTCACTTTTCTGCAGGGAAGCAAAGAATTCTGTAGGGGACATGAATTCTGTGCATGCACAGTGGCACAGAATTCCCTCTGGAGTAAAAAGGTTAAGGACAGAAATTCATTAACCTTACACTCTTACTGTACCTTTTTTTAAAAGATGAAGCATGTCAAGATTGAAAGTTATCAGTAAAAACTTAATCAAGTACCTGCTATGCAGCTAGTAGTACCAATAAGCTGTTTGCACAAATCAAAAACTGTTAATGTTGTGGAACATGTGCACTTCAATTCCTTCAGTGTCTGTAGCTATACTTTCCATTAGTAGTTTCTGTATGTATTACTTCAACACTTGTTCATAGCTTTATGATTCCAACCCTGTTTCTTGGTGGGTTTTGCAAGTTCTTCCATCAGGAAGGAGACAATTACACATATTTTGTTGGTGTAGTTGATACTTCTGTCATGAAGTTTAACATCTGCATCATAGTTCTTGGCCTATAAAAGGCCTGCACATATGAATATTTAAATTGCTCTGCAGAATTTGGATGACTTTTTAAAAATGCATAAGGAATGGAAAACCATAAGGAAACACTAGAGGCAAAGTTACCCAAATACATTCCTTTAATTTGATTGCTAAACAATGTCATCTTGGTAAAGAAGGTGCTTTACACTTTCAAAACGCGCACAGACTATCTCAATACACAACCAAGAATGACAGATGTGTCTTTATTGTTTCACTGAAGAAAACACTGAACTGTGCTTTGTCAGGCAAATGTCGAAATTTGGGGTTTACACATGTCAGAGTTTGCCTCAGAAAACTTTAAATAAGGCCTTATTATCAAATGAAGTAGTATTCAGTTGTCTCGCTAAAAAAAAAAAAATCAAGTACGATAATTATATTTGAATTACAAAGAACATTTCCCCCTTTTAGATCTACTCTGCTGATATTTGAACTAGTTAGAAAAGCCCTATAAAAAGAGGTAGAACATCAGAGCTAATCTCTGTCAAATCTGAAGTTACATGTGGCCTCTGCAGACACTTAGAACGAATGGTGAAGTGTCAGTGAGGGCTGACAGATCACTACATCCTACTTCATTTATTTTAATTGCCCCTAATTGATAGTAGGGTCAAAATCAAAGTCAAGCCATAGTGGTGAAAAGGCTGAGGCTTCATTGCCAAGATGAGCTGGAGAACAAAGCTTGAGGGCTTTTTTTGCTTTATTTGAACTGTTACACCGAATACCATTTTACTCTGCAGTTTCTTTCCAATAGCTAGTAGGGCAGAGTGGGTTGTGTGGTATTTTGAGAACACCCACTGCACTGTTATACCAGTGACAACAAATGCCTTCCACGAAAAACAATCTCAATATTAAATAGAAAAAATACATGCCGTGTAAGCAATTACTGAAGATATTTTAGCTCCATTCCATACTACAAAAGCTTTCACATCCCTTCTTCTCAGATGTGTTTTTTCCTGCTTAATTTTAGGCACATGCATAGCCCCAGTAAGACTACTCAAATGCTTTGCTGGAGTAAGGCCCTATTGGATCTGGCCTTTGTGATCATTGCTGTGTCCTGCTTTAGACAAGTAAATTCAATCTCCATTTAGCTGTGAACATTCACAACTTCTGTCAGATTGTAAGTCAGAGGAAGGCAACCTATGGCATGCATGCCAAAGGCGGCATGCGAGCTGATTTTCAGTGGCACTTACACTGCCCACGTCCTGGCCATCAGTCTGGGAGGCTCTGCATTTTAATTTCATTTTAAATGAAGCTTCTTAAACATTTTAAAAACCTTATTTACTTTACATATAACAATAGTTTAGTTATATATTATAGACTTCTAGAAAGAGACCTTCTAAAAACATTAAAATGTATTACTGGCACACAAAACCTTAAATTAGAGTGAATAAATGAAGACTCAGTACACCACTTCTGAAAGGCTGCCGACCCCTGCTGTAAGTCATCCTAGAAATATGGAGTTAAAGTGCAGGAAAGGAAAGGAAAGGAAAGGAAAGACCTTACCAAGATTCAAAATGTAGAAGAATATGCACCCTGACAATATGCTACAGAACTGGAAGCCAAGCCAAGCCAGATATCAGGGCTTTTGCATCCATGCTACTGGAAAGCCTTCTAGGAAGAGCAGAGTTCACTGCTGATAGAGCTTCTGATGCAGGTATATCTTTAAAACTACTGGCAGCTACTACTGGTGTCTGTGCTATGCACATAAGCGCTCAACATAAATCACTCAACATTCTACCACAAGTTTCTGCTCCAAGACATCACTGCTCTAATACATTTCTGAATTGTTTTCACACACTTAGGAGATCTGTAATTCACCACCTAAAGTTATTGCATTGTCAAAAATCTTGAAACAGATCAGAAAGTGAAATTGGTTTAAAAACCCGAAAAAAATGGCTGAGTATTAGCTTACAAATTCATGCTGAAATTCAAATGGTCTGAGAAAAAGGCTTCCTCCTTGACTGACAAGGAAATATTCAGTTTTCCCCCAATTCCCACCCCCCACGCAAAATACTCCACAGCCTCTAGCCCTATTCCCCTATTGGAATTCTGTAGTCCCAGCCTCTCAACCCTCTCCTAGCCTTTCTTTTCAAGCTTTCCCCTTCCTGGGGCTTCTCATGCATTTTCCTTCCCCACATCCCACTCAGTCACCATAGCAGGAGAAGGCAATGCCAATGGGTCTTGGACCAGCTCTCTAGTTCCCTCCCCTTTTTAAGGCCTTGTCTACAATACACAGAATTTGCCAACTCAGCTATACTGGCATACTAGATACAGCTTATGCCTATAGAGGGAATTTTCTGCTGGCATCGTACCACCTCCCCAAACAATATTAGCACAGCATTCTTCTGGTGGCATAGTTGCATCTACACTGGGGCTTTTGCTAGCATAGCTATGTCACCTAGGGGAGTTGTTTTTTCACACCTCTGACACAGCTATGCTGACAAAACTTTGTTGCGTAGACCAGGCCAAAATTAGAAGACTCCTTGTTCTATAAACCATCAGAGAGCAGGGAGAACTCTAAGTAGGTAGGGGAAACATGAGTAGCCTATGGTTAGAAGAGGGAAGAGCACTCAACTCCCTCTGTTCTCCCAGGCTCAGGTCTACAATATCATCTCCCCACCACTGAAGGTCCTTGGCTCACCCATTAAGTTTAATAGTAGAAGCAATCAGGTGAAGATGGATTAGGGCAACAGTCACATGATGAGATCAAAAAGAGTGAGCTGTTTGTGTATATACATAAAGTACCTTTACTGCACAAAATCTATAACTGACTAATTCATTCCAACAGTGGAATGATGAATTATCTTAGTACCCAACTGCCGATCACAATCTGGGTCAAGCGTGGAAGCGTCTCTAAGGACAGATGGAATTCAGTTCTGACTACTCTGGGCTGCTTTTTTGGCTCTCATTTATTACTGCCTTAGTTCAGATATTGATCTGCTATGCCAGCCAGCTCCAGTACCAGGATTGTTGCTGAGACTGCATATCTTTTGCCTGATTTTAGAAGTAGGACTATTTCAGCTAGAGGAAAGAAAGATAAGATAACATCACATACTCTTTTATTTTGAATAGCATGAAGTTCTACCACTTTACATCCTGAGCAAGTGTGGAAATTCAATTCACTGAATAGATTAATGTTAAACTGTAAGAAATGCAGATTAGAAAATCAGTTTATTAATATTAGAAAAACTGAGTTGCCTTCTTTTAAGCCTTAAAAGAAAATCCTGTCTGTTCAAAAAGCACCCAGTATACATCAAACAGCTTCCCTCCTTTAAGGAAATACAAATGATCTCATTACTGTCAGTTTACTAGTAAAGAAAACAGGCAATTAGAGTCTGGTGCTATTCAATCCCGTTCTGTTCTACTGTAGCCTATGATAAACATGTCCTGCCTTACAATAGCTGTATCCAGAAACATATATGTCATTAGTTTATTTTTAAACAGATCATTTTTCCCCATCATCAGACATACTAATCAACAGCAGGTCTTGTCTATTGAATCAAAATCAATGGGGAAATAGATTAGAAAGTGACATTTACCAAAACAAAGGAAGTGCCAGTTTTAGGGTGAGATGGAAGAGGGAGACAGCAGCTGAAAATCTGCTCTGTACAGCTCACTGTATAACCCACTTTGTGATGCTCTGAACCCCCTCTAGTTGTGGATGGGCCAGAGAGGTTGATGAGCATAATACAGCCTTGGCTAACAAAGGCAAGTCTTTAGGCTCAAAGAGCAGAGGAAGTTGTGTTTTTAGAACCAGAGGTCCCAGGTTCAATCCCCACTGCAGACAACCCCCCAGGGGCATGGTATAACAAGAGCATTTGGCCAGTACTACATCTTCCTCAAGGGCTAATCCTACAGGATGCCAGGTGCTTCCTGGAGGCACTTAACACACCCATCTGCAACTGATTTCAATTGGGGGCTGAAGGTGCTAAGTGTAGGCCTGGCTTGACATAAGTAAGGCACATGGCATGAACTGAGCATTAAATTGTATCTTTCCAGAGCCACACACAGTGTGGGAAGAGACAGCAGGAACCGATCAATTAACTACACTGGGATCAGAACAGCAGCAAAGTTAAGCTTCCTGACATCCCCTTGAGCCTACCCAGCACTATCACGAGCAAATCTCAACCAGCACTCTCTACAGCCTCAAGCTCCCAAATCCAGCAGCATTCACTCAGTTACACATTCACTCACCAGCAGTAGCCCCCCATCCCTCCTTTAGCACACACTTCCCATCATGCACACAGAGCCCCGCATTACCAAATACCCTTTAGCAGCACAAATCCAGCACATCCATTAACCAAAACCATCCTGTATAGCAAATAATTCTGTTTATTGCCATGACTACAACCAAAACATTCTGTATTGCCACAAAGAAGTGAAGAATGCATTTAATACGGATTGCAGAATTGAAGTCAAAGCAAGAAACAACAGTTGTTTTGGGAACTGTGCGTGGAGAAAAGTTTAAATCCTCCATTCTGAAGTCCTTATTAATTACAATACTAAAAAAAGTCAAGTGGTTCAATGTTTCAAAAAAATGTACAGTTAATTTCATTACAAGTTAAAACAATGGCTGCTTATAAATTACACTATTTTACCTTATAATACACAAATAATAGCTCAAAAACCACCACCCAATCCTAGAATGAATAACAGATAGATGTACCATGGAAGCCTCGCATAACAGAACATTTCAGTGGGAAAGAACTTGTATGCAATACATTCCTTGCAGTACAGATCCTTATTACTGAATTCTTTAAGCAGTTTTTACAGTGGGGGGAGGGAAGGGGGAAAAGACTGAAGCCTGAGCCCACCTGAGCCCCACTGCCCTGGGCGGGGGAGGGGGCAATTACAAAGCTTGGTGGACAAATCTAATGCCAGCCTTGGCAACCCCATTAAAATGGGGTCGCAACCCACAGTTTGAGAGCCACTGGGACAGACTATACTGGCGGGGGGGGACACAAGGAAGGAGTGACAACCCTGAGTGACAAGATGGATTAAGTGTCTAAGGCCTTGGCTACACTTTGAGTTACAGCGTTGTAAAGGCTCCCCCAGTGCTGTAACTCACTCCCCGTCCACACTGGCAAGGCATTTGCAGCGCTGTATCTCCGTGGTTGCAGCGCTGCATGTACTTATTCTAGGTGGGTTTCTGCCATTGAAAAACTTCTTGACATGAGACCTGGAAGTGTAAGAGCCTCCTTAGCATACAGTTCCATGCTCTCTTCCATAAGACAAAATCATGTCTCTTAAGAGTCTGCCTACACCCCCTTAAATCAGCCCTAATAAGGATGCAGCAGCTCACCCATCACATAATCATCCCCCTCACCAGTTCATGGAAGCTTTCATTTTAATAAGTTTTGCTGACATGAAATTCAGAGGAAACCACTTCTAAAATGTCACTTTTTATTACCTGCTATTTACAGAATAGCAGTAGAATTTTTATACATCTTTATACTGCTTGGGAGGCATCTTATTTTGTCTTTGAATAGCACAATGCAATGTCAAATCAGTTTCTCCTACGTTTCAACAAGCAATTTATGCCAATCTACTCAAATGTGTAAAAATGACCATAAAAGCCCTATTTGGATTCTTTCTTTGAAGTTAAGCATGCACATTATCTCATGGCAGTGGAGATATTCATTTATCTATTTTAAATATCTACATTTGGAACAAAAACAACCCTTAGGGGCAGAGTACATTCAGTAACTGTATTGATAATATTTACAGCCAGGTAAAACATTCAGAGTGCTTCTTCCTGTCACAATTGAAGGTAACTCCACCTGAATCCTCCCTCTGTGGTCCCTTGAGAGCACCCACTCTAGGTTCCTGGCTCCTGAGCAGTCACCTCTCTTGGATAGAGACCCATATCTCCCCCACTGCTGATGGGGGGGGGCTTTAGGCTTCACAATTCCCTGCCTGCACAGTGATATCCCAATCAATCTGGATTGTCTAAACAGGCCAGAGTCTGGCCTTTGCTTTCTCTTTGAAGGCTATAAACAGTGTAATTGACAGTGGCTAGAAGTTACCACACAGGTCTTTCTAAGCAAGCACATTTATTCTTAAGATGAAAGCATTACAGAGAAAACATATTAAAAACAATAAAAGAAGCTATGCACATGTGAATAAGATTACCAGAGATCATCCCACAACTCCAGGAAGGGAGGAGTCACTCCTTCAAACCACACAAAAGGGTTTTTTGTAGTTCAAGTTCATAACAATCAAGTTCACACAACCATTAACACTTCAATCTTTCTTTCATATAGCTTTATGCCTTTGATCTTGGCCTCATGTAGCAGGTGATCAGATGATAATGGTCTGCTCTTCCAGGAAAAGCTTCAAAAGGCTGTGGTTTTGCATAACTCGGGGATAGGAAATGCATTCACCTCTCCCTAGGTATTTCCCCCAGGAAATCCACTTCACACACATTGTCCCACAAGATCATTCTTATCTGACACATTGTTCAATATAGTTCCTTGATCATCCAGGCCCACAATACTATATAGTCTTTCCATTTAATACAAGGGACTCCAAAGATACTTAAATTTAATTCAATAAGGTTTTTCAAGAATATTGCAGGAAATTGTCATATCTATCACACTTCTCTTTAACAGTATTGTACAAATTAATGGTTCAACATACACATAGTATATTAAGTTTAACTGGGACATGCTTAATCAGGACCACTGATTTACTTAAAGCTCAGGGAACAGAGTTAGCCTAATGATAATGATAATGAATACTAATCTGTTTCTGAATCTATTAGTAGGTTCAACTCCCACTCCCAATGCCATCACAACTACATTTATATGATGGTAGTACCCAAAATGCACTAGGAATTGTACCAACAAAGGAAGATGGTCCCTTTCCCGGACACCCATACCATCTAGGAAAAACAAGTTGGCAGAGAAAGGGAATACAGACAAGCAAGATGGTAAGGATAATGTTTGGCACAAGTAGGTTTTTATATCTATATAAATATGTGTTTATAGAAATTTTAGCTTTCTCTACAGAATAAAAAGTAAATGCACTCATCTGCTCTAAGCATCCTTGGTATCCTTTAAAATGGTTATCCAGATGTCTTCATTACATTAGCAATTTCATCTGAGCTCCAAGCAGCCAAAAGATATAGAAAGCTAAAAATACTACTCCCCACTCTCAATTCCCCTCAAAAACTAGAAAGGAAATATTAACTTTAGAGCATGCTGTAGAGATCAGGAAATTTGGATTATTTAGGGCTGGAGCAAGTTTTAAAGTTGAAGGCCTTCAATCCCCATTACCCCCTTCATGAAAAGTTGTTCCAGCTCAAGCACATCAGCTGTGGCAGTACAGTACTAGTGAGGCTGTTTGACGTATGTCAGTCCCAGGCCATCACGGTCTTTACAGGTCAAAAATCACCATCTTTAATTCTATCCAGACACCAGAACCAGTGCAGGTCACAGAGTAGTGGGGCAATACACTCACAGTATGATTCTCCACTTAAGCAGGCAGATGTGTTTTGTGCCAGCTTCAGTTTCCAGATGGATTTAAAGGCAAAGCCTCATGAACAAGGCACTGTAGTAATCTTTTATTTTTATATATATATATATATATATAAACTTAAAAATATTCCCAACCACCCCATGACATCCCAGTTTAGGAAAATTCTACTGTATTTTCAAAACACTCTGGAGAGTAATGCCAAGTATCCAGAGATTCCAATGCCAGAAGGAACCATAGTGATCATCTAGTCTAATCTCCTGTATAACACAAGCCATTGGAATTGTACCTCTAATTAACACACAAGTCAACATTACATTTATATAAATGGAGTGGATGACACTGTTTGCACATGATGGACTTTAATGACCCAAGTTCAAATGTATTCTAGCTCACAAGCAACAATGACGTTTAAGGGCCTCGAGCTTGTCTATATAACAAAGTCAACACATACTTCACAGATATTATCCACCAAGGAACAGAGTAGCATTGGTGAACTGGCAGAGCCACCCAAAGTAAGCCAAGAAAAAGGAGCATATACTATTGCAAGTGAAACGTAAAATGAAAGTTCACAGGGCTAAGAAAGCTTTTGAGAAGCAAATAGCCAAAGGAAAAATAAATATATGGGAAGCAGAACTTAGCCTGTCAAAGAATAAATGGGCCTACTGGTCTACCAAAGATCTAAGGGAAGCAATAAAGGGTAAGGATATTGCAGATTTTTCAATATTCAGAATGTATTAAGGAGCTACTCACCCTAGATCTACTCTTTTCAAGTAAGGATGAAGTACTGTCAGATTGAGATATCAATAGATGACGTGCTGGAACAAATGGGTAATTAGATCAGCATGTCACCAAGACCAGATGGTTAAGTTCTGACAGGATTTTAATATAGTGGCACATTTTAATGACTGCATCTTTGCAGTTCAGAACTTCATGCTTGAGGACCGAAGCACAGCAAATACTGTACCTCTAAAAAACAGATTACATTATAGATCCACACATCTTATTTCAGAAACTGGGCAAAAATCATTTGAGATAAAAAGGAGAAACCAACAAGGCTTCTGTGAAGCAAAATCATTGTGGTATTTGGTTGATTTAAGTATCAGAGATGTCCTATTACTTGTGAGATGCACTCATTAAAACAGCAAAAAATGTATGTACTGAGCTGCACTGAGATATGAACACATACTTATTGCAAAATGTAAGCAGCATTAATAGCAGTTTCTAGCATAACTCCCAATGACAGATAGCATTGTGCTGCAAGAGAAAAAATGTTTTCATTTCATTTAATTATAATAAAATATATACACACTTTTTTTTATGATGGACATAAAGGGAAAAGGATATTCTGCATGTCTATTCAGACAAATAATGATTGAGAACTTACACCTTCAGATTACATTCTACAATAAAAGCCATTGGCTAGATATTTTATGCAAATAGAAATGCTACAGAAAATTATTTTGTGATCTTCCTGATTAGAAAATATTCAGTGCATGAAGTCTGCCTATGCTCACAGTCTCACTCCATCCACCGCTTACTACAGTGTCATCAACCATCCCTGCCACGGAGGAAAACACAAGGCCAGTAAAGGTTTCAACACTTATGCACATTTAATAAAGTTAAATATCTAGATGCAACCAAATCCTTAAGTGCATACTATATTTAAAAATCAAACATCTTGCATACAGACTCATTGACTATGAAAGGCTTAAGACATATTCCAACTGTATCCACTTAAAAAAAAAAAAAAAAAAGGATCAGACTCGTCCCCATACAGTCGCAGGCAAAGGCCTATGTAAGTATATGCCCTTGCAATACGCCCAGGTCAATACTGGGCTCTGGGGAACATTGAAGACAATAGTACCACCCACTCTGCACCTACATGGGAGGACTATTAACACAAGCACTTAATGTTATTCTGCAGGAGTTGACAAGCTGAAGAGGCTGTCTTCCAGGCAGCCAGGACTCATGTCAGAGTACTGCTTGACCATTTTACAGGTCAAACCAAACACTTGGGATTGTACCCAGAAAGAAACTGTAAACCAGGGCAGACTCAGGAGCACAGGCACGGTGTACAGTAAAAAGAAACCATAAGCAAGCCATACACCTTTTTACACTAGGTAAAGTTACAGAGTTGCCTTCAGATGTAGCCAGGCCCAAGGGACCACACAGCAGAAGGCAGACACTGAAGTGGAAGAGCACATAGGGGTAATCCAGTCACACAGTTTGAGCACATCAAAGGGGGCAGCAGGAATAAAAAGATGACCAGAGAAGCAGAAAAGACCTAAAGTTTGCAGAGCCTTAATTTCTGAGACAGAACAAGAGAGGAATTTTATTCTTGGTGGGTTGGGGGAGGATAATTAAATGAGAATAGTAACTAGTGGCATTGGTATATACTGCTGAGATGGGGTGTACAAACCCCACGCTGGAGAACAAGGGGTTTACAAGCAGCTCTGGGCCGAGGCAGTCCCGCCCAGCCGAACCTATAAAGCCTGTACAAGTTGGAGGCAGAGCTTAAAAGGGAAAGTGGAGCAGCTCAGAAGGAGGCAAGCAGGAGAAGGGAACAGATCTCTGCTCTGGGGAAATAACAGCCCAGGAGCTCTTGTTGCCTGAGACCTGACCACACTTAGTCCTGTCCAAGCCAGCAAAGGAGAGAGTGGAGACTGTTTAGGAAGATCAGAAACTTTATTTTCAGTTCAGTTCTTTAATTTAACCTGCAAGGAAATAAAAAAGGGGAACTCAGATGGGAAGTGATGCAAGGATGCAGCTATTTAGCACCCTACGGTACAGAACTTAGATCACCTTGGGCTGGAGCCTGATGGGGAGGGTAGGCCTGGGCTCCCCTACCACCACTTGAAGGTGGGATAACAATAAGAGTCTACCGCTTGGTGGGGAATCCAACTGGAGAAAACCCTGAATGCACAAGGGACCAGACACCAAATCCTGGAGCTAAGGAGAAAGTCCTGACACCCTAGTGGACACCAACAGACTTCTCCGTTATTGGTTTTTTCTTTCTGTATATTCAGAAAGGAGCGGAATATAGCTCATGACTTGGCCGGAGGACTGAGCCACAAAAGAAGGTAATGATCCCTTAGACCAGAGTTGTAAAACAAAGGGGGACCACCTGCCTGATCACTAGGCACCACTGCTGGTAAGAGTCACCTTTCACAACAGCTTTTAAAACAAAATATACACCTGTGCCCAGAGCTCTGGATAGGTGCAGTTTTACAACAGAATAATAAAATTAGCAACAGGAAAGCCACTGAGGGTTTGAAGAGATTGCTTGTAGCCAGCATTGGGCAAGATGGATTTTGTGGCAAAGTTCTGGATGGATCGAATGGGGCAGGAAGAGACACAAAAAGGCAGGAGAGAAGGCTGCAGTAGTTTTCAGTGACAGCTCCCTCCCCTTGCTGCATCTTCAATTGAATACACTAATTCCATCAGAAGGATAGTCCTTCAGTCTTTTCCTACAATATAGTTAGTGCATTGCCATTTAGGCTTCCTCCCACACCCTCCAGCTAATCTGACAAGGAAGGTTAGAGGGTAAGGAAATAAACCTAGCCAGATGTCACCCTGTTGAGTTCCTCACCCTCTTCCCACACAGGGAAAGCAGAAGAGTCATTCACCTCAAAACCAAGGCAGAAAACATGAATGAACTTCTGCCAGACCCTCCTTTTCCTTTCTACTGCTCACCCCGGGCCCCTATACTTCATTGAGACGACTTCCATTTTGGTTGACATTAGTGTTGTCTTGACAATTTCTCTCTTATTTAGGCGTGCTTAAATAATGCTCATAACTGACAGGATAACGGTGATGTTTTGATCATGGAATGTATTGCGTTGGAAGACATAGCTAAGAGAAAGTTAATCAGCATAATAAAATACACAAAACGTAACGCTAAAAGTCCCTTTACAGGGGATAAAGCAGGGATATGATGACATGAAAATAGTGTAGACAGCAAAAGTTATGTAAATTGAAGTTTGCACATGCATATTGTATGGGTTATGTAAGTCACAATACTTAATGCTGATTGGAAGAAAGCTAATGAATATGTAATGTGGAAAGGTATAAGAAATCAAGTGAACACAGGCTCAGGTAGGAGAATACCTGACTATAGACTGAGACCACCAGGTGAGCTTCCAAGTACCCCAAAACTTGGTAGCTTGAGCCCCTCATTGTTCTGCCTTATCTATTTATCATCTATCAAATATATGCTCAGAACTATAGATGACAGCGATTCTGTCTGAAAATTTATAAATAAAGGCCAAAACTGATTAAGTCTCAATTAAGTTGACTCACGTCTCACCTTGCACACCCCACAAGCAGTATCCCAGAACATCTTTTCTTGTAAACTGAAGTTTATGTATGCTGTGATTCACTGTAACATAATAGTGTATTAATCCCATTCTCAGTACATTTTCCTCCCCCCAAAACAGTGCTCCAGTAATCAGATCTTAATGATTAAGTATAATAAAATTCTTAAGAGTATCTACAATATTTAAAAGACAATGTATACACTGACTTATTGTCAGTGAAAATCTTAAGACTCACTCCAACTCTCCATTTATTCCCTTAAAAGAAAAAGGATCAGACCTATCTCAGCAGGCCACAAGCAAAAGCCTGTATAAGTAGATGGCCTTAGAAAAGTGTCTTAAAGGTCAATCTTTGGCTCTAGCAGAAAACCATGATGAACAAGTTCCATAGCCAAGGGCATATTCCTTACCCCTTCGTTATTTGTAAACCACCAGTAATGGATCTCTCCTCTGAAGTGCTGCAAGCAGTGAGGGTTCATGTATATGTAACAGATATTGTGTACCAATTTCCCATATTGGCCTGCAGATTCAAGACACCCCCAAGTCAACAAATACAGCATCCCCACTGGATGTGTGATTAATGTTTTTCAAAGAGACACAGGGGCTGAATGCTGGAGCTTCCTTTACAAGTAGTTTTTTTTACCAGTTAAAATAAATAAAGTAAATTTCACTCTAGAAGATCATCAGCCAGTGGTACTTTTCAATAATAGATCCAGATTCAACTTCTAAGTGTGTATAGCTAAGATACCAGAATTTAACTATGCATCCTCAAAATACAACTCTGGAAAAAAATTAGCTTAAACTGTGAATCTGTTTTTATTAAATAAAGCAGAAGCACCAATTACAAAGCAGCATACATGAATAGAAGCAACTGTTTAAAATTGAAAGCCTACTAAGTTAAAAAAAGTATCTAGAATGTTGTTTCAAATTACTTTTGCTAACTGAAATATGACAATACTATGCACTGCCACTGAAGTCAGTGGCAGAAGGACCATTCCCCTGAGTAGTAACTACTTTAACTCCATCGTATTCACTGCAAACTCTCTTACATCTCTAAATGTATTCTCTATTGGAAACAGTTATAGTAATTTTCTACACCACTTAACTAGAAGGGTTTTTTTTGCCACTAACTCAAAGACAGCATGCTTGGGTCCCATAATATACTATAGAATACACTATAAAAGTAGATACTATATAGCAATACAGTATAGTTATTATTGGAAACTTCGCTACGGACAGTGCAGTATCATGAAAGCCAGGAGATAGTATTCCTATATTCCTAGGTTTTTATACATAAAGTATTGTAATGGAAACTATATTAATTATACTATCTACTAGAGTAAATATACTAGTAAATACAGAAGTGTTTCAACACTGTAGCATTACTTCTGCAAAACCAGTATTGCACATTTTACTATAGCAATACGATAGATTTACTGTAGACAAGATGGGTGAGGTAATATCTTTTCTTGGACCAGCTTCTGATAGGGAGAGAGACAAGCTTTCGAGCTACACAGAGCTCGTGTCATTTTGTTACCCACAGCAAGAATCCTTTAATATAAAAGCTTCTGTTCTAAGTAACTGTTTCTTCTTCCCCATCCCTTAGTCAATGTCATTCAGGCCCCCATTATTCAGCTAGATTCAGGAACGATTCATCACCTGCAATGAACTGCATCTACAATTTTGCACTATAACAAATTGCCAGGAAAAGGCATTAATAAAGGGCAGATAAGGAAACTGTGGGAGCAATTCATGTGGGCAACAAATGTCTGCACAAATGAAGGCCAAGACAGAAAATCAGACCCTCAACTTAAAAGTATTTGCCCAGCTAAGGTGTATTTTACTGCTTAATGGACAAGCAATAATACTTATCCTGGGTGCATTGGTTAACTAACACATCTGGCCTACAGTTGAAAATGAGAATTGTACTTTGTGCTCAGGTTCTTATACTTACACACAAAACTGCTGAACACAGTTGATTTACCTGCCAAAAATCCTTGTTCCTTCTCTGGCTCAGCCAGCTGTATCTATACTATATTTTGGAAAGAAGACAAATGGCTAATTATGTGTGGGTATCACCCAAAATTGGAACAGCCATTTTCTTCTAAAAACCAAATTGGAGTTCCAGGCTATGTTTGGTAAAGTTGCCTTTATTTCTCTTTATCTGCTTGTAGGTTTTATTCTCAAGGCAACTTCTTGTACCTTTTTCCTTGAGACACCATTTACAAAAACAACTGTATTGTGACAGCATATTGTGGCTGTAAAATGAATACTGAAATTAGCTTAACAGATAATTTCAGAAGCTGAGAAAAGCAAAATGGAAAACAATACTTCAGAACATTTTAACAGAATTTCTGGCTTCCAAAAACACAAGTCAATCCCTTTGCATACAAAGTCCCTACTCTATTTTCTATGGCTGATGAGAATTTCTTCAAGCTATAACTTAATTTAAAGCCTTGATCATTTTTGCCACTGCCATTATGATTGTAAGTCAGTATTTCTAAACACTAATTATTAAAACTGTGAAAGACATCAACTTTAAATAAAAGTTTGCCGTCTGTAGGCATTTTACCTGTTACCAAGGATAGGCTCTCCAGAGGCACCCAGTGCTGAATAGTCCATGCCATAGAAATTCAGCCCCAGAAGAATTTTACTCCTCCATTTGGATTCAGGATCAAGCACCTGAACACAGGCCCGTACCCAGGGAAGAGGGGAGTTTGGGCCAGGCCTGTTGGGTCAGCAATGGAATAAACAGGATGTCAGAAACAGTGAGTGTTCATTTTCAGATAACAGCAGCTTTGTATTCTTGAACTAATTATAACTTGATGAGCAAACTACGGCACATGAAAAATTACAAAGGCTAAATGGACAGTCTCTTGTAGTCTGAACTCTAGTTTGATGCACAAAACACTCAACCTGCTTTTCAAATGACATTGTGACCCCTTTCTAGACAAAAAGGCAAAGAAATATCTCACATAAGTCAGAAGAGAAGGCTTCCATCTAGCAGTTTTTCCACTTCACTGGGCCTGGGATAATGCCCACAAGAGAATTCAAAATACTCAGTGCCTTGAGTTGTTTTGTATACCATTCTGACCTTTACTGTTATGTTGCAATGTAACACACCAGACCTAATCCTGTTCATTTTACTCACACAAGGAGTCAATAATTGGCAAGCAGGATTTAATCCATTGTTGCTTAACACTCCTACCTTGTGGTAATGACTGCAGAATTATCTGGATGGGCATCATAAGGAAAAGCCATGTTTGTAAAATGAACAATTGGACCACACAGACTGGCTGTCGTCATGTGCACCAAGCACTCAGTAGTCTAACATAAGGAACAACATATTCTAGTCTTGTGAACATCAATGGATTTCACCCTCTGGTGACTATCTACCTCAAAGTGTTTTGGATATCTGTACAATTAAAAATAAAATCAAAATAGTAAGCATACTGTTCAGAAAATACTTTGCGAAAAATTATGAGTTGTTCATATTTAAAGGTAATGGTGTAGTGCCAAAATGGGGGCAGTGTCCTATAGTTCATATGTTAAGAGTAGGCATGGCAGAATTTGATTATTATTTTTTTTTTATAATTTCAACAGATGCGATGTTTATTTTTAAGCATTTTTTCCTATTTTTATCAATTTAAATTTCACAGTTGTGGGAAATTATAGGGAGTCAGACAATTATTTCATGATAGTAGATGTAGAAATTCAAAAATGTAAAGCTTTATAACCAGTAAAACACTAATTTTCAACATCGTATGTCGAAATATATAAAGTATCTAGCCTTAAATCAAACTCTAAGAAGTTCTCAAGGAGCATTTTTCTTACATTGTCTAGCTGTAAATTTTGACCACCACTGGAAGTATTTTTCATTGGTTTGCGCATGTACAATAAAACTGATGCTAACCAACATTTACCAATTTAAAAAAAAACTAATCCTCCCAAGCCTAGATAAGACCTATCCAAGGAAATTCAGAATAAACCTATTAAAACCAGTTGAAAAAATCCTGTCTCAAGCTAAGGTACTACTATAAAATCACATTTATTTAATAATGGAAATGACTGATGTTACTACAGACTCTAAAGGAAGTGACTCCTTGTGCAGAAAGAGCACCTGCACTGCAGCAACAGCAGATTTAAGCAATTGTACACACCAGTTAAAGAACTGACTCAGAATGTCTCCATAACACTGTTTAAAACCAAAGTTGCTGTTTCATCAAAATTCCACCTCAAATTAAAATGATATCTTACAGCTGTTTGATTTTGATACCAAGCTCAAGATCAAACAAATCTAATACACTTGTGCAATTCTTTAATGCAGTTAAGTTTTTAAGGCTTTGTTTATTCAGCTAATAACGTATCACTTGCTAGATTCTCTATCTTGGAAGTGTCTATACAGTTAATACATATAGAAGATAATGATGCAACATTGTACATTTTAAGAATACAGTCTTAGCAGTATTGTGTTCCATTGCCAGCTACGAGTAAATGTCAGTCGGAGATCCTACGCAAAAACTGCCGGGGTCACTTTGAGAAGCTTCCTGTTTTGTCACCATTTTTCATCTGATTGTGTAGCCATAAGAAACCGGCTGCATATGTGGCTGGGACTGGAACATGTTTCAGCACAGAGAATTTAACAGAAATATGTTCAAATCTCAGTTCTCATTCCCAGCTATTAATTTTTTTTAATTCTAGGGCTTTAGGAGTGGATTGTTGAGAATGAGTGGTGGAAACTGAGAAAGAGTAGTAGTAGAGGCAGGATGTGGGAAGATGTGGGAGTGAGGGAGATATATAAACTCTTTTTCCAAAAATAAAGACAAGTTTCTTTTAAACATTTGATTGGAAAAACAAGCACCAAACACAAACCTGTCTAGAGGTTATCAAAATGCTAATATACTAGATATGACAAAGATCCCTTAGGAGTGCTACAGATTAGTACAAGTGAATGGTATGATATTCCTAATGGCAGGGAGATTTTACTAACTCACCTCAATACTGACTTTAGGAAACCAAATTTCAGCTATGTACTGTCAATTTAGCAGGAGCTTCAGAAGCATATTTTTATCAGGAACTTGAGTTTGAAGTCAACCACAGCCAGTGGGAATGAAAGTACACCTCTACCCCGATAGAACACCATCCTCGGGAGCCAAAAAATCTTACTGCGTTATAGGTGAAACCGCATTATATCAAACTTGCTTTGATCCGCCGGAGCACGCAGCCCCACCCCCCTGGAGCACTGCTTTACCACGTTATATCCGAATTCGTGTTATATCAGGTCGCGTTATATCAGGGTAGAGGTGTATTTAGTATAGCATTTAAAAACAGTTTCTTAAATGCTAGAGTCTACTCTAAGACCAAATTAGGCAAGTAAAAACATCAGTTGTGCACAATGTCATTTTTCCACAGAATGAAAGTACACTTGTACATTCATCCTATCATGGGTTTTGAAACTGCACCAACTAGGGTCTGAAAACAAAGCAAAGATCATCTTACATAAAAGAAACTAACGTCCAGTTACTAGCAAACAAACTCTTGAGCTGAGGTTCAAAACCCTTTAAGAGATCTGGACATCCAATTACCATTAAAGGTAATGAGAATAAAGTATCCTAATCTTAGACATCTTTGAAAGTCTCAGCCTTCATCCATAATCCTAACTGCTAACCCTAATGCCTTATCTGGTGTAGTTAGAACAAACTATCCATTCTTCTTGTGATCAGCCAAGGCTGTACCTTTCACAGCTACATAACTGACAATTAATTTCTGGTTATCTGTGCCCAGCCATGTTGCCTTACCGCTGTGGTGTTGAATAGTCGTAGGTCATGAGACTGAAGCTGTCCATTACTGGGGCCAATTGATCAAATTCTTTCTTTGTGAACATTCCCAGCTGATTGGTCCTTTCAACAAACAAACAAAAAAGACAAAGTATTATATATTTTGGGTTGCTCTCTCCCCTAGATTAGGGGAATTAAATTTAATTCAGTTTTATCACATAGCACAAAACTTTCATTTTGGGATTGCAGTAAGACGCCTCAGTGACGTTCTTAAAATGAATCTTTAAGACAAAATATTGAGTACTAATGCATTGCCTATGGGGAAATGTCAAAGAACTGGACATTCATAATAGACTTTTAAAGATATATTTGCAACGTAAGTACAATTAATATAAAAACTGTGTTCTAATCAAATTTCTTCATGTAATATTGGACTGAACCAATACACTAATAGTCTTTGACAAGCCAAGCAATTAATTGTTTTTAAAGTTGCTATTTTCATTTAAAATGCTAAGCTATTCTGAAAAAAAAAACAGATTTATAAATAATTAAATGAATCAAACTGTTCCTACAAAAACATGAAATAGATAATTTCTTGAGAAAATGCCCTCCCCTCATATTCATGTCATAGGAAGTGGCAAAAGGAGTCTACTCTGCACTAAGATAACTATTTTCTCAACATGTTAAGCCCATTTTGTTTCTTTTTAACCACTGCTAATACAACCACAAAGTCCCAAATAATGGAATGACAACAACACCGGGTGCTTTTAGCAATAGATGGTGGTATGTACACTTGCTTCGAGGTTGGACATAAGTGCTGCACTAACAGCAATAAGGATTACTTTAACTCTGAGAAGGTGCTGCAATTACTGAATTTTGAGATTTAATTTACCAAGGTCAAGCAGTTTGACACCATTTAGCAAGATGTATAGCTTAGAAAGCCAAAACACTGTTTGTCCTGTGAGATCTAGTATTTTTGTACAAGCCTATATAAGAGGATGAATGAATTCCCTTATTAAATTTAGCCATTTTCCTCCAACAACTAACTTTAAGCAATGACCCATGATCCTATATGAAGGAGGATGGGAATCTAAAATCTGGAGAGTGTGGCAAAGGGAAAAAATGAACAAAGAGGAGAGGTTTGTTTCCTGGAAGATTAGTGAAACCTGGAATTCAGGTTAAATTGAGTTGGTAGAGGGGAAAAAATGGCAAAATACTATTCTATAAATGCCTGCCTTGAATTTTCTTGACCTGAGTAGAGCAAGGACCAATGCATGAGTTTCTCTACTGCAAGCTTAAGTAAAGGGATGAATTTAACAAATTTCTCTTATAAGAACAACAAAAATCTCTCAGGGTTTTTTTTTTTTTTTTTTTTTGTTATTTTTAGAATGATCCTTACTTATATAACCAAGTGTCAAGTCTCCAACCCAACTTCATGTATTTTGTTAGTTCTGGGCATTTAGAGGCCCCTGAATTTATTCTGTTTTCTTTTTAGGTAGGCTGGGAAATACTCACTAGGTACTCTTTGAAATTCCTTCAAAGAGCAATGGTCATAACATCAGAGAAGGGGCAAGTTAAAGCAGCATTATGCCTCTTCCTACCACTCTCCCCAGGAAATATAAGACAGCCTTGATAAAAAACATACCCCAAAGAGTGGGCAGGTATGGGAGAAGACACTGGAAGGAACACCTGTGTCCCGCCAGCCATAGGGATCTGGGAAAGCTGGGGAAGAGAGAGAGAAAAGAGAAACAACTCACTCCCTCCTAAGTCAGAGCTAAACATAGAGAGGAATTGTACAAAGGACCAATGAGTGTGGGTTGCTACAAACTCCATTTTACTTAACAGAAAAGAGCAAAGTTATGTACTTGCAAGTACATGTGGTGCTATTCTGTGTGTCACCCACAAACAAAATGTAGTGAACATAATTCCCATTAAAGGAATTAGAGGGAAAGTATTTCAGAGTTCAAATTTTTCCTGACCAATAGCTTTATAGGAACACAGTTATTAGGTCTAAAAATTTACAACTATCCTTTATCTAGAAATGCTGCAAATAAAACTAATTCCTGCTCCATCACTCTGGGAAAAAAAGTTAATGGAGCAGAAATTAAGAAGTGGTGTGGAATAGTCATTTTCCATGTGCACGTTGACATACGTGGACTGAGTATGAATGATATTTGCAAGTCAGGTCACTTAATCTGACAACACATATTAGAATCAGATTATTTACTTCCAGTATAGATAAACATGTCAGCAACTGTTTTGTTTTGATATATACTATGGCAGCCTCGTGTTCCAAGAACCAATAATTTAGTTGCCACACTAAGGAGTCCTTCTCTTCTTCTCCCCAAGGCTTCAAGCACAAATTAAAAAAAAACAATCTCCTCTTCTGGGACCCACATGTGAGCCTCAGTCTTCTCAACCGTGATCTGCCTGGCATTTTATTGCAAATTTAAATCACAAACTTTCTACAAGAATAAATCAAACGAAGAGTGTCTTTTTGTTACAATGTCATGGTAACCTGAATGCCTGTAGGCAAAACAGTTTCCCTTCCACAACCCCAGTAAAATGCATTTTCTGTAAATTGATTCTGATTATTTCTGGGAGGAGGCATAAGGAGTAATTATACCAAGCATTAGATTTTTATGGTATGTTGTATTGCTTGGTAGATTAAGCAGGGTAATACTTTAATGAAACTCAGCGATGCAACTTGCCCACCCCAACTTTTTCAAATGAACTACCAAGGAATAGGGAAAAGGCATGCAAAACACTGTCATCGTCTCACACACAGAGGCTTGTAACTAAACTGTTTCAAATAAGTGTAACCCTCCACATGCTGGGAGTGGCGCTCTGTTCCCCTCTAGCAGTGGCTAGGCAGCTAAAAATTAATGATCTTGCTACAGTCTTGGCTAAGAAACGTGTCTTCTAGATCAAACAGTAGCAGCTCATGCATTTAGTTCCAGAGATCCCAGGTTTGATCCCCACTGCCAACACCCCTGTGCGAGGCGGCGTTACACAAGAAAGGACGATTGGCCAGGAACAAAGGCCTACAGAAACATGCTCCATTGACAGAGGATGTAAACATCTATCATTTTCAATTCAACATCAGTCAATCAATTCTGCACAAAGAATTTGCAAAACCCCTCAGCTGCGGAGATGGCGGGGGGAGTCATTTTGCCCAGCGCAGGGCCTTTCAGAAATGTTCTCAGTAAAAGAATTGATACTTGAGGATAAAAACTCAGACTTTAGGGCCAGAAGGGACCATTATGATCATCTAGTCTGACCTCCTGCACATCACAGACTACAGACCTTCACCCACCCACTCCTATAATAGACCCCATCCTCTGGCTGCGTTACTGAAGTCCTCAAATCATGATTTTAAGACTGCAAGTTAAAGAGAATCCACCATTTACACTAGTTTAAAGTAGCAAGTGACCCATGCCCCACGCTGCAGAGGAAGGTGAAAAAACTCCCAGGGTCTCTACCAATCTGACCCAGGGGAAAATTCCTTCCCAACCCCAAATATGACAATCAGTTAGACCAGGGGTCTCCAAAATTTGAGACAAGGGTCTTATTAGATTTTTGAAGGGGCTTCGCGGGCCGAAGCAACTGTGAAAAAATTAAATATATGCAAAATCGTTAAAAAAAGAATTATTATTTTAGGATTAGTGAGAAGTATGGTACTGATGTTTTTCTGACAAAATTGCATTTAGCTGTGGTTCAAAGTTAGTGTTCCCTATCATCAAAATTGATTGTAAATGTTCATCAGACAAGGTCAATCTGTAGTTGGATTTCACATATTTCATCATCGAAAATGTTTTCTCACACACATAAGTAGTGCCAAACACTGACATTAATCCACAAAGTTTTTTTACATGAGCATATTGATCACTTGGCAGGCATTTATAGAACTCTACCAGATTTCCTTCCTTATATTTGTCCTTCAAAAAGTCATTGGATTGCAGGTCAATCACTTCCATTTGAAGTTCAGGTGGCAGTTTTTCGAGATGGCAATCAAATGGGTTTTGGAAGATCCGTATTTCTCCTGCATTCACATCAAGGTCAGAGAAACGCTCCTGGAACTGTAGTTTCAGTTCAGAAATTATTTCTTGTGCAAACCTAATTGGGAATCGTGATTCAGTTTCTTGGTTGGTTGAACTTTTCACAACATGTAAAACGAGCAAAGCAGTCCCTCATCAGTTGGGACTCGAAAAGAACTAGCTTTTGCCTGAATATTTTCACCTGGGTGTACATGTCACAGATAAGCCCGTTTTCCCCTTGTAGTCTAAGATTGAAGTCATTCATGTGCTTGGTCAAGTCTACGAAAAAGCTAATTTCCAAAGCCATTCACTGTTTGTGAGTAAAGGTAGAGGTCTTTTTTATTTTATTTAAGAACATTTCAATTTCAGTTCTAAACACGAAAAATCGTGACAAAACCTTTCCACAGCTCAGCCATCGAACTGAAGTGTGGTAGGACAAATCGTGATATTCTGATTCTATTTCCACCAGAAATGCTTGGAACTAACGATGGTTAAGTCCATGCGAGCGAATGAAATTCACGGTTGAAACTACTGGTTCCATAACACATGACAAATCCAAATATTTCCCACACAATGCTTGCTGATGAAGAATGCAATGAAGAATCATAGGCTTGGGACAGCCCACACTTTCACAAGCTTTGTAGATTTGTCCAACCAAACCTTTTTTTGAACTGCACATGTTTCTACCTCCATCGGTTGTAACGCACTTCCGTTGTTTCCATTGCAGATTGTATTGAGAAAGTGACTTTTCAACTTCTTTGAAAATCTCTTCACCTGTGGTTGTTCCATGCATACTATGCACAGAAGCTAGTTCTTCCATAACTTCAAAATTACTGCCGACCCCGCGAATAAACAACAGCAGTTGCGAAGTATCGGAAACATCAGTTGACTCGTCAAGTGCGAGGGAAAACCACTCAAACTTCTTAGCCTTTTCATTCAGCTGGAAAATTATATTACTGCCAGTGTCCTCAATTCTGCGAGCAACTGTGTTCGCCGAAAGACTAATTGTCTTAAATAAATCTACTTTTTCTGGGCATATTGCTTCGGCTGCTTGAATCATACATATTTTAACTAGCTCGCCATCAGTAAATGGTTTTCCTTATTTTGATATTAGGTGTGCCACTCGGAAGCTGGCTCTTGTTGCAGCTTCGTTCTCAGTTTTTCTTCTTCTTCAATATAAACTGTTGTGACGATAAGCCACGTTTCATGGATTCTAATTTATCTGAATGTAGCTTTCCCGTAAATTGAGAGTAGTTCGACAAGTACTTAGTTTCATGTCTACGAATGTTGTATTCTTTTAGCACTGCAATAGTTTCGTTACATATTAAACATAATGCTTTACTACCTGATTCGATAATGAAATAGTCCACACTCCATTGTTCTTTAAACACGCAACATTCAGAATCAACCTTTCTCTTCTGTCCTTTTCCCAACATAATTGCCCCAATAGAAATGGACTTAAACACAACGAATATACGTTTGTCACTAGTCTGACACGTGCTAAGACAAAAACCAAGGGAAACAACAATGACTCATCACACATCCGGTTCCTTCTGCCGCTACTAACCTACCTACTGTGTGCTAACTGGCAGGAATGCAGTGACGTCATGAAGTTCTGCCACCGCTCTGAGGTTTCCACTGCTGGCCCCTTGCCAGTGGCGGTCCCGCCGCTGGCCCCACCCAGTGCCCGCTGTTGGCCTGGGTGAAGGAACCCAGGCTGGCAGCGGGGCTGAGACCCCGACTGGTACGAGCCCATGGCAGGAACCCCAGAGCAGCGGCAGGCTGAGCCGCTCAGCCTGCCGCTGCTCTGAGATTCCCGCCGTGGGCTCCTGCCAGCCAGGGTCCTGCTGCCCGATGCGATGTCAGTTGGGGGGGCTGGACAAATCAAAGCCGCGGGCCGTAGTTTGGAGACCCCTGAGTTAGACCCTGAGCATGTGGGCAAAACCCAACAGCCAGAAACCAGGAAAGAATTTTCTGTAGCAACTCAGAGCCCTCTACATCTAATGTCTCATCACCAGCCATTGGAGATATTTGCTGCTAGCAGTCGCAGATCGGCTACATCCCATTATAGGCAGTCTTATCATACCATCCTCTCCATAAATTTATCAAGCTCTGTCTTGAAGCCAGTTAGGTTTTTTGTCCCCACGGCTCCCCTGGGAAGGCTGTTCCAGAACTTCACTTGTCTGATGCTTAGAAACCTTTACCTAATTTGAAACCTAAACTTGTTCATGGCCAGTTTATACCCATTTGTTCTTGTGTCTACATTGGTGCTTACCTTAAATAACTCCTCTCCTTCCCTGGTATTTATCCCTCTGATGTATTTATAGAGAGCAACCATTTCTCCCCTCAGCCTTCTTTTGGTTAGGCTACACAAGCTCTTTGTGCTGCTAACATCTCAAATCACTTCAAAGTTTAAATTAATCCTAAACTCCACTCTAAGGCAGATATTTCCTCTAGTATACAGCTGAGGAAATTGATATACAGAGGGCCAAGAGGCTTGCCTGATGATATATAGCAAGGCCCTGAGAATCAAGGGACTTGCAATCCTATGCTTTAGCCAAAAGCCTGTCTTTCATCTAAGCTTTGAATATTAAGCATGTATTAGAGTCAATGCAGTTGCAGTGACCCCATCACCATTTATCAGAAATATGTAATGTGCATATTGGAGGAAGCTCGTCATTAATTTCTCAGTTGACTGAAGGCGATTTGATCTGTTCACAGAAGTGCAACTATTAAGGGGGAGAAGTTAGCTGTGCAAGCACACAATATAAAAAAATCAGAATATTTAAAAACAATATCTCAAGAAGTTCTTTATGTGGAATTAACTTTGCCCTCTGAATGGCTGCATTTGCATTAGCTCTGAGCAGGGCCGGCTCCAGCGTTTTTGCCGCCCCAAGCAGCGGGGGGGTGGGAGGGGGGAGCCACAATCATGCGGCACTTCGGCAGCGGCTCTACCGCCGCTGCTTCATTCTTCGGCGGCAATTCAGCAGCCCAAGAGGGACTGAGGGACCCGCTGCCGAAGAGCCGGACGTGCCGTCCCTTTCCGTTGGGCGCCCCAAGCACCTGCTTGCTGCGCTGGTGCCTGGAGCCAGCCCTGGCTCTGAGCCTACCTCAACACAGTTAAAAAGGTGACTGTGCAATTTGGGGCCTAAGCAAATATGCTTTTTTTTAAAAAGTGTGAAATGAAGCACTGAATGTTAGAGAAGTGTGATCTTCCAAAAGGAAGATAAAAATAGAAATCAGTTGTTAATGTGTGCAAGCATACTGTAATTATGCAATATCCTCTATAAATGACATAATTCAGTATCAAGAGAAAGTACGTATTGTGACAAAGTTCCTCCTCTGCCTTGACGGGTCCTGCGCTTTTTGGTGGATTTGCTCACCTCAGAGGTTCACGGCAGCCCTCAGTTTGGTCGCTTCTGCTAGAGGCTCAAACCTGCCGTTCACTCAGCTAACCTCATCACTGGCCAGCAAGGGGGAAACGGAGAACAATCTCCGCAGTCTCTGTGTCCCACCTAGTGGGTCAGGGACAGGCCAGCTCTCTTTCCAAATTAGACCTTCCCTTCTGGTGTTTCTCACAGACCAGGTCAACTCCTCCTATGTCCGATCAGAAATTGGGGGGATGGAGGGAACCCGGGCCCGCCGTCTACACTGGGTTCCAGCCCAGGGTCCTGTGGATAGCAGCTGTCTACGTTTCCTGTATCTGCTGCGTGACAGCTACAACTCCCTGGGTTACTTCCTCATGTCCCCCCCCCAGCACCTTCTTTATCCTCATCACAGGATCTTCCCCCTGAAGCCTGATCACACTTGTACTCCTCAGTCCTCCAGCAGCTTCTTACTCCCTGCTCCTTGCACGCCCTCCAGTAACTGATGGGAGGTCCTTTTTAAACCAGGTGTCCTGATTAGTCTGCCTGCCATAATTGATTCTAGTAAGTTCTTAATTGGCTCCAGGTGTCTTAATTAGCTTGGTTCTAGCAGATTCCTGATTGCTCTAGGGCAGCCCCTGCTCTGGTCACTCAGGGAACATAAAGCTATTCATCCAGTGGCCAGTATACTTGCCTTCTACAAGACTCCTGTACCTCACTGGTCTGGGTCTGTCACAGTATAAAAGTGGGGGGGGAGTGTTCCTTTTACATGTTAGGCCATGTGAAATCCTTTTACTCCATTCTAAAATGCAGGCACGACACATATTTGCATCTGGGTTTCCCCCCCCCCCAAATGAGGCTCAGTTTCCTTAATATTCTACTCAGACACATTCGGGGAGTCCCACTTGATTCTTTAAGTAATCAACTGTTCAATGCAATTATCTCTAAAACCTATTCAACACCAAAAAATTCCAGGCATCCAGTTTTGGAAACAGCCTAGATTTAATTTGAATGCACATGCCGTGCCAAAGGCATTCCCTGAGTAGAAGTTCATTGCAAAAAATTTTCCTTTGATATTTAGCCTTTATTTGCTTATTCATTTCATCCCACTCCTAACTTTTTATTAGGCTAAGTAGTTCCTTTAACTTGCTATGGTTCACACATTTCAATATATAGGCTTACGTCCCCACTGGGTCATTGCTCAGACAAGCTATAGATTCAGGGTAAAATTGTTATTTTCCTTCAACCCTCCGGGCCATACTTGTTCCTAGAAACTCCCTCCAATTTGTCAGTATTTTTCTGATGAGTCCTAAACTAAGCATAGCATTCCATGTGCGATCACATCACAACCCTACAGAAAGAAATCACCTATTTCTTATACTATATCTGAATATGCAGTCCCAAACTGCACAGCCCATTTTTGCTATTCTGCTGTCCATGTTACTTCTAAAACTATATATGATTCTAAAATGTAGTAAAGTCTTTGGCATTACTGATTTCCATGTTTCTCTTTCCCATTAAATAGCTTATTTTCAGCCCGCAGTGGTGTTATCAAATACTCTTTATTTATTGTAATCTGCAAATTAACATGCTCTTTCTACTGGAGACATATCTGATGTTTAACAGCTGTCTTAAACGACTCTTGCATTACTCCAATTCCTACTTCTACCAACTTGGTATTCTGACATTTATCATAACTTTGTTTATGGCACTTTTTTATTCACAGGTCAGCATTTATATCAAAGCCTGTATGAACTGAGTACCAAGTTTTGAGGTACTGTCAAAAGTTCTTTTAAAATCGTATTACAATGCATCTACCACTTACCCACTAATTTTTAAATGTCTATTACAATCAAGTTTGTTTAGAGTTATTCTTTAATCTCATGATGCTTCTTGCTCATGGTTCTATTAACCTCTGCAAAATTTGAAATTTGTTCTTTGACTAGGAAAAGGAGGCTAGACTTACGAAATGGCTATTGCCAGGACTACTTGTTCAAAGTTCCATTTTATATTTGGTTTTTTCCCCATCTTCTGGTCCCTCTCCAGTTGTGTGTCCCTTCAGAAGTAATTGACAGTGGTACAGTATATTTGCTACAGCAATTTCTTCAGCATCCTAGGATGCATATCAACTGGACTTTTTAAAGAATTTATGTTCAGATAGTCCAAAAAAACCCATCTGGGCTTTATTGGTAAGTATTTTTACAAGTTTCTCACTTCGTGACCATCTATACCATATTTCTTGTTGAAAAATAGAAAAAATATCTGAGCAAATCAGCCATTCAATCCACTTTCATTTACTTTTAAATGGACCTACTTTTTCTGCCATTTGTCATCTCATTATACTTACCCCGCAAATGAAGCAAGGTAAACACAAAGCTTCCTATAACTCATTCGGCTTTTCTCTGCAAGTTTAAACTATATTCTTGTTTGGTTACCTCATCTCTTTTCCATTTCCAGTACAGGGCTTTTTCCTCGATCCTCAGGTCTTTGAACACTCCTTCATGAAGGAGACTGTTGGCTCCTTATTCACTGTATGCTTCTATTTCAGAAGTCATCTAGTCAGTAATGGCTTAATTGTCATATCTTGTAGAACTCCCCAATTTCTCCCCACACTAGTAGTTGGCAAAGCTTCTCCCCACACCAGACCTTCCTTACTGGATTTCATATTTCCTCAAAATTAGGTTCCCTGAAATTTAACACCTTTGTATTATTGAATTTTGTGATCTCAGTGCCCAGAATTCAATTTGCTCATGGTCAGTGGTTTCAGGATCCCTTCTTATTCTTACATTCAATCTGTTCTCCCTTATTAGTAGGAAGTAGAGGCTGGCTTCTTTCATTGGAATTTGTACCTTTTGGATCACACGAATACAGACATGGCTAATACTAGCCAAATACAAAATAAGATACACGGTGGCTTAGATATTTTAGTTCCTAGAATGAATCCTGGTGGGAGCAGTCATTTTGGTAAATGTAGCTGCAACAATAAGCAGAAGTGTCAGATTCTGGCTCACCAAGTCAAGGGCAGGATAACAGCTCCCTGAAGCACTTGTCGCCCAGTAAAGCAACATTTTGAATGATAAGTAATCTGTGCTTATGATAGCATTGGATGTAGCAGCCAGGTCAATGCCTTGGCCTTGACAGGACTCTGCAGTAAAGAGCCATGAATGATAATTACTGACATAGTCCTTGCTGTCAGGAAAGCACATGGACATGCTGAGTCAGGATGCATAAAGGGAAGATTTCCAGAGAGATAAAAGCAAACAATACACAGTGAGTGGCGAGTTCAATGTAGGTTGATGAGGACTTTAAAGAAGCGCAGCAGCATCTCCAGCTCTGCTTGCCAGTGCTAAGGGGTGCAAGGCCAAGACTAAAGGCACCCTCCCTTTTGGGCCATACAGTTCTTGAACTCAGATGGGCACAAGAACTGAGATTGTTGTTCGTTCCTACATGTGAGGGTGGAAGGGGAAAGGCTTGTGCTATACCTTCCTGCATACATGTGCACAGGCCAGATGAAGTCTCTCCCTCAGCATGCACATTCATGCACATAACACATCGAAGTTCCAATAGAGCCCTGCTTTATTCAGTGAGGGCCTCAGAAAACTTGCATGCTTAATATTCAAATAAGTTGTCATGCATTTTGTGATACCAAAGATATGAGCAAAGGGAGCTGTAAGTGCTGAAAACCATACAAGAATTCAGAGATTGATTCTGGGGTTGGAAATCTCACTGCATGCAAGTCAAAACTAAGTTTTCATTGGAATACTCAAAACGTTTCAATGAGGACTATTTTGCCATGCCATATTAAAACTGTCTGCCTCCAGCCATTACAGCTCTACAGGCACTGAGCATTGCAAAAAAAAAAAAAATTGTTGCTCTTTTGAGAAGTTGTTTTGGAGATTTGCAGTAAGTCATTTTGTTGCTGGAGAAATCAATGATACTGAGTCTAGAGTAGTGTATATTACTTACATTTATTTACACCTCTACATACATGAGTACTGCTCATCTTAAACAGCAGTAAGCCAATTTGCACACAGAGACAATTCCCGAAGGCCAGCTCAGTCACCACAGCTCAACTATAGCTCCCTCCATTGAGGTCCCCTCCAACTCTCTAGCCACCCCAGAACACTCTCCTCACTAATACACTAGCAATTTCGGAACACTGTTGTCCTCCCTTTCCCAAGCCCCTGTGTTTGATACTTGCAAGACCTCTTCTTAAGCTTCTGTCATGACTCCACTTCTGCTAGTGCAATTTTTATTTTTTTACACACACATGCACACGGATGTATTCCCCCCACCAATACAAAACCTTGTTTTTGTCAAATTGCCTGATGGCCAAACCATTTTTGCTCACACAACATAAAAGCCTACCTTCAGTAAGAGAGAGCATGTCTGCAAGAGTTCATCTCAAGAGTGAGCAACTGAAAATGTGGAATTCTAATGGAAACACAAAAACTTATCCTTCCAGATCTAATGAGTAGGAACTTATGATGGCTATATATAAACCCCACATCTGTAAGGAAAAGGTTATGCAGCTGTTCTGAGCCCAGGGAGCCCCAACCACCACACCTGCAAAGCATGCATGACTTGGAGGAGGAGCTCAGAAGGAGAACAGGCCAGCTCAGTAGGGCAGACGACAATGGAGGTGAACTGACCTACATTCCGAGTTCCTAGAAAGGAGCACTGCAGGCGCTCCAGCTGCCTGAGGCCTGGCTGTGTAGCGACGATGCCAAACCCAAAGGGAAGAGATTTGTGATTCTCAGGAAGTTTGAGACTTTATCTTTGATTCCACTTATTTACAGTCTTTATCTATTGTGAAAAGAGGGAACTGGTAGGAAGTGATCCAGAGAGGCAGCAGTATAGAACTCTGGGGTTTAGGAAGTAGCTGCTTACAACTGGGCCGTGGATTAGAACCCAGTGAAGGGGTGGGCCCAGGTTCCCCCATCAAACCCTAGGAGCACCAAAGGCAGAAGCCTAATCATGATATGGGGAGTCTAGATAGAGAAGGCCCTGAAGACAGAAGAGTCAAGATCCCAAGACCCTGAGCCACATGCCCCTCACTTTAACTAGAGGGCTATCCATTGCTGGACTGTTTATATACCCTGAAAGGGATAGACATCCATGCGTGACCTGGGCAGAAGGCTGAGCCAGAAAAGGGGAAGATCACCGCAGAACCAAACTAGCTGTCAACGGGGAGTGCCAGCAAGGGAAAGAACCTGCCACATCATTGTGATAACTGGGACTACAAATTTACCCTAATTGTGAGCGAAACTGTTTAAAAAAAAAAGTACTTGAACAAATTATAATGTCATAAGACATCACATAATTTATAATAAATGTTGACGGGAAAAGGTATGAAAGAGATGAAAACACTGAATTAGTCCAAACAAAAAGGCCTATTGATATAACTCAAGAACTATGTTAAGACCATGCTAGGGAAACAAGGAAAGCATGGAACCAGAAATCAGTGAACCAGAATTGTTGTGTTTGGAAAAAAGGCCTAATTGGTGGACAATATAATGAGGAGATGGGCTATTCTATTTCCTTTATGGGTCCTTAAAGAGACTTTAGGGAGAAAAACTGACTACTGGAGCAAGCTTCACCATCATACCTGCCAACCCCCACTATCTTCTGGGACCCTGGGTCTTCATCATCTTGATCCTGAGAGATGTTCAGAACAGACCAGGCCAGATCAGATAGCGGGTCCCAGATGACTTCGGCACCCCTACCGGCTACAGCTGAATCCCAACCACCACCTGGGATTGAATGGACTTTCACAACAACTGCTCCAGCCCATCCCAACTAATTTCTTCTCTTTTCCCCCAAAGGACATTTATTACCATTTCTGATGCCATTCAAGAGATGATCAAACAAGGGGTTTTTTCCTTCTAAAACTCTCTCCATCTAATGGGGAATAAGGGATGTAGTTAAAATGAAAGCCGTAAGACTTCACATTTCAAATGATTGAACTGTCTTTCCTTCTTTTCTTTATCTTCAATAAAAGGTTAAAAGGATTTTTAATGGTGTCTTTGCAATGATACTAAGCAGACTGAGGTCTCAGTATACCAAATCCCAAACCTTCTTTAACACTGTTTAATGTACGACATTAAACATTACTGGGTTATGTTAACACCTTTGGCCCAATAATTCCATCTAAATTAATACAGCCCCTCCCCCTCCTTGGGCAGCACCTGCAGTGAATGATCTTCACAGAATTGCTTGAAAATCCCCTGGCAATTATTCGGTTGGATAGTATAGCTCAATATATCATCTCACTAACTGGGTAGTTTGCACAAGCTAACAGTATTAACTGAAGATTGAGTCAGACCCAGGGCCACCGGAGAATATGTACAAGTAGGTCACAAAAGTGCCTAAAAGAGGGAGAGAGCCATGATATCAGGAAACTGACATCTGAAAACAGAGAGGCAAAACTGATATAGTTTCAGAGCCAATTGCCAATAAATAAAAGAAACACAAGTGCTAAATTGTCTGGGTCTAGGAACATGCAACCCCTAATTATTATTATTGAGGAAATTCCTATAAAATGGAAAAAAGATTTTGACATGCATATATTTTAATGCCTGAAATGTTAACTTAGCAATTCACTCAATGATTAAAAACCCCACTGCAACTAACCATGTATATTAAAACAGTAATACCAACAATAAGGAATGTTTAAATCTTGCATTTAGATAGATATCTATACCAACCACCCTTTGTATTATAAACTCTCTTCCTTTTCTCTACAACAGTTTAAAATGCACAACAGTCACTACCTGAAAATTGAGCTTTGCACAGTCTGCAGAATGGATGTAAACTAGTTATTTATACTGAGATGCTTTTAATGTTTAACATATCTATCACTGGGTCTGTCTTTTTGTTCTGTGTCTATACAGCACCTAGCACAATGGGGTCCTGGTCCATGGCTAAGGCTCTTACGCAATACAGTAATACAAATAACTAAATCTGTCTGTATAAACTAGGAATTTACTGTTTGCATAGTGTGTGTAACAACTGACTTAGGCTGGTGTCAGGTCTGTAATAATATTTACATTAACTGTATTTTTAACCCCAAGTTTTCAAAAATCAGGATTCAGACCCCCAAAATTGTGAAACTGATTTTAAAAAACCTCACAATTCATAAATAAATAAATAAAAATCAAGTATGTTGCTTTCTGTTTTCAGTTTTTAGGAAACACTCATCACATTTTCAAGCTTTTCTCCACAGCTATGAGGGCAAAAACCTTGCTTTTTAGAGATGAAAGTTGAGATATTAATCTATGACAAGCCTCCAGGAGCCGGGACTTTAAGTCACGAGACTCACGATAAAATTGCAAGGGCTAGAAACGGTAACAGAAAACTGAGTTTACATGATAGAACAGGTTTAAACTAGGTTTGTGAAGCATCACATAAACATGCGCCTGTATAAAGTGTTTTAAAAAAAGTTTACTTACTCTACTCAGACAAAATTCCCCATTCAATGACTGCAATCTAGGTCTTGTAACAAGAATTCAGGGCCCAATTGTACAACCACTGATCATGCATTGTAGGTGATTAGGACTCTACTCATTTCCTTCAAAAAGAACTGAGAACACTCTATCATAGGAGTTAAGAGTAACAAGAAGGGTTTCTTCAGGTATGTTAGTAACAAAAAGAAAGTCAAGGAAAGTGTGGGCCCCTTACTGAATGAGGGAGGCAACCTAGTGACCGAGGATGTGGAAAAAGCTAATGTACTCAATGCTTTTTTTGCCTCTGTCTTCACGAACAAGGTCAGCTCCCAGACTGCTGCACTGGGCAGCACAATATGGGGAGAAGGTGACCAGCCCTCTGTGGAGAAAGAAGTGGTTCGGGACTATTTAGAAAAACTGGACGTGCACAAGTCCATGGGGCCGGATGCGCTGCATCCGAGGGTGCTAAAAGAGTTGGCGGATGAGATTGCAGAGCCATTAACCATTATTTTTGAAAACTCATGGCGATCGGGGGAGGTCCCAGATGACTGGAAAAAGGCTAATGTAGTGCCCATCTTTAAAAAAGGGAAGAAGGAGGATCCGGGGAACTACAGGCCAGTCAGCCTCACCTCAGTCCCTGGAAAAATCATGGAGCAGGTCCTCAAGGAATCAATTATGAAACACTTAGAGGAGAGGAAAGTGATCAGGAACAGTCAGCATGGATTCACCAAGGGGAAGTCGTGCCTGACTAACCTAATTGCCTTCTATGATGAGATAACTGGCTCCGTGGATGAGGGGAAAGCAGTGGATGTGTTATTCCTTGACTTTAGCAAAGCTTTTGATACGGTCTCCCACAGTATTCTTGCCGCCAAGTTAAAGAAGTATGGGCTGGATGAATGGACTGTAAGGTGGATAGAAAGCTGGCTAGATCGTCGGGCTTAACGGGTAGTGATCAATGGCTCCATGTCTAGTTGGCAGCTGGTTTCAAGCGGAGTGCCCCAAGGGTCGGTCCTGGGGCTGGTTTTGTTTAATATCTTTATTAATGATCTGGAGGATGGTGTGGACTGCACCCTCAGCAAGTTTGCAGATGACACTAAACTAGGAGGCGTGGGTAGGGATCGGATACAGAGGGATCTAGACAAATTAGAGGATTGGGCCAAAAAAAACCTGATGAGGTTCAACAAGGACAAGTGCAGAGTTCTGCACTTAGGATGGAAGAATCCTATGCACTACTACAGACTAGGGACCGAATGGCTAGGTAGAAAAGGACCTAGGGGTCACAGTGGACGAGAAGCTGGATATGAGTCAACAGTGTGCTCTTGTTGCCAAGAAGGCTAACGGCATTTTGGGCTGTATAAGTAGGAGCATTGCCAGCAGATCGAGGAATGTGATCGTTCCCCTTTATTCGACATTGGTGAGGCCTCATCTGGAATCCTGTGTCCAGTTTTGGGCCCCACACTACAAGAAGGATGTGGAAAAATTGGAAAGAGTCCAGCGGAGTGCAACAAAAATGATTAGGGGTTTGGAGCACATGACTTATGAGGAGAGGCTGAGGGAACTGGGATTGTTTAGTCTCCAGAAGAAAAGAATGAGGGGAAATTTGATAGCAGCCTTCAACTACCTGAAGGGGGGTTCCAAAGAGGATGGAGCTCGGCTGTTCTCAATGGTGGCCGATGACAGAACAAGGAGCAATGGTCTCAAGTTGCAGTGGGGAGGTCCAGGTTGGATATTAGAAAACATTATTTCACTAGGAGGGTGGTGAAGCACTGGAATGCGTTACCTAGGGAGGTAGTGGAGTCTCCTTCCTTGGAGGTTTTTAAGGCCCGGCTTGACAAAGCCCTGGCTGGGATGATTTAGTTGGGGATTGGTCCTGCTTTGAGCAGGGGGTTGGACTAGATGACCTCCTGAGGTCCCTTCCAACTCTGATATTCTAGGATTCTATGATAGGAGGTGCTCATTATCCTATCAACTTAGGACCCAATATTGCAGCAAGAGTCACCTGAATTAAATTCATTTGGTATGAGTTATATCTTCAAAATATAAGACAACTACCATGTTCCTACTTGTTCACATACTTTAGATGTACATTTTTACTTTTTTGTACTAATGCTATATGAATCACTGTACTACCTTAGTTAGTTATTAAAAAAAACCTGACTATTTTGTTTGTTAAACACACACACACCCTTAAACCTATTAATGGTCACCATAGGGACCCCTCGTTTTTTGAGCATTGTAAGCATTGTATTCGTTTTTGAGGTATGAAAAAATTTGCACGTACACACTTTTAAATGTTATAAGAAAAATAGAAGTGGGCAAAAGAGGGGATTACTTACCACACACAACTGTTTTGGACTATTGCCTCCAGAGAACCATTCAGTCGGCATTGTGAACCTAACATTTTCAGAAAGATTTTGTTCTTTCTAAATAGCCGACAGCTCTTATGTTTGTATACATAGCATGACCTCCCCAAGATAGTTATGGGATTTGAGACGAAAACAGGCAGAGAAACTGACTTCAGAAGAAAGTCAGAAACTTTGGATGAAGTGCAAAAAACACCTTGTTTATCTAAGGTGGACTAGCTGTCAGAGCCTTTACCTCTAAGACCCTGCTGGACAAGATAATTGCTACCATGAAAGAGAACAGCAAAAGGTGGAACAGAGAAAAATTCCAGGGGCACTTTTGTAAGTTTGGTGAGCGTCAAATGCCCACCAGCATCACCATCTTCCTCGGGTAAATCTTCAACCAGTCATTCCTTATCCATGAGCTGATCTCATCCAAGCACTGGAATATCTTGGTAATATGTGGTAAGTAGAGCTGTGTCATCTGTGTATTGCTGGCACTTCAGTCCATGTTGTCTTATAATTTCACCCCAGTGGTTACACATAGATGCTGAATATGATAGAAGAGAGAACTGATCCTTGTGGTCTCCACAAGGTCTAGTTGTGGATGTGTAGCTTCCCTATCATCGCTACTCTTTGAGTGCATCCCCTTCAGGAAGAAGTCATACCATTTTAGCACATTACCCGGGCCCCTGACACCTCTCTCAGGTGAGAGAGCAGTATTTCATGGTCAATGATGTTGAATGCCTGTGGAGAGTTCCAGGAGGATGAAAATAGATGTCTGTCCTGTATCCATCGACAGCAGAAAATCATGCACTAGTACCACTAAAGCAGTTTCAGTTCCACGTCCGGACGTGAATCCAGAGGGTGCAGGGTCTAGAATACTAGCTTCAGTTAGATGAGCTTGAAATTGTCCTTTGAGTAGCTTCTCTATAAGCTTGCTCAGGAATGGACAAGCTTAACTCATGCCCTTGCCATCCTCCATATATTGTTCCCCCATATTATGTTTGGAGCAACCTAAAACTGATCAGCTTAAACTAGGGGAAAAATTCAAGCTACTTATGCTGTTTTAAGGCCTTTTAAACTGTAAAAACCACATTCCAAAAATCAATCAACTTTTGAGTAACAGCAAGAGAGTCAGGGACTGACCAGGAAAATACTCCTTAAAAAGACAACATCTTAAAGTGTGTACTTTAAATTATGTACATACACATGTATGGAAATTGCTCACAGCTTACAATACTAGGGGCATGGAAAAAGTACTTGGCCTACAGGCATTGCTTGATTTGTCCTATAGTTAGTAGCAAACATATTATGGAAGCACCCAGAGGCCACAAATTGGAATTGGGGTCCCAATATGCTGAACGAATTATAAATGGATTGTAAATCCTCCAAGGAAGGTATTATCTCTACTCTAAGACAACAACAGCTTGACATAAAGATGAAGGGAAAACCATACATGTAAAGGGAGAGATTTCTTTGAGGGTCACGCCAACAAACATTATAGAGGCTGAGCCATAGTTCAAAGTGAATGGTGGTTTAAATTCAGAAGCAGAAAAGTTAAAGGGTCTACACCCTGTAGTTTCAATACCTTCAGCTACTTTAGCCATAACTGCAGTTACTCCAGAACAGGAAACTAACATTCAGATTTCTTCAGAGACCCAAAGTGCTATTTACCAGTTGTTCATTAAGGATGCCTAGATTTGCAGTATCAACACTTACTGTCGCAACTAACATAGATCCTACTACGTATGCCCAATTTTCTCTACTTGCTGTGGATTAGCATTCTAGACCTTTTTAAACTATTCAAGTATTTTTAATTTTTTGAAGGCTAGAACCTCCTGACTGACTTCTTGGAATAGAAGAGTGCGCCAATTTAGAAAACTAACAAGCCAGTTGGGAATGTCAAATGCAAGAGCTGCAGATTCATAAAGTAAGAGTGTTGTCAGAGGACAGTTCACAAGGCAAGAGTTCTTCAGATCACTGGGGAATTTTAATTGCTGACTAGCTGACAAGTAAAGACTTACTGCATTCTGATCTGAAAACAAAATAGTACTTACGTACCATATGAAATTTCTGCAGGTCAGTGAGGGCTGGCATTTTTCCTTGATACATATTCCCCCGTCCCCCATCCCAGCTGTTGCTTTTGCAGTACTTGCTCTCCAAACAGAAACGAGCACATGATCTGCTCCTGCTGTGCAGAAGTCAACACACTTTTCCAGAAGCCAAAATCATTACCTATGGCCCATCTGGTGTAAACCAGAAACAGAAGTCAAGAAGTAGGAAGTTTGCCAACAATGTCATGTCCTGAATAAAAAGTATGTAAATGTTAGTCAGCAGACATCAAGGACTGAATGGGCCTGGAGCTGTCATCCTCTTCCCATGACAGGAGAGTAATCCGGGTCAGGACTGAGGCACATAGGCATGGCATCTTGGACTGCCACTGCCAATGCTGGTATTTTGTGGATAATTTGAAATTTTATACCCAGGTCTGGTCAACCAGCTTAAAAAGATTCATATATGATCACAAATCAAGGGCACGACTATTGGAGGGAAAGTTTCTTTCCCTACTCCTTACTGTATTGCCTTAACCCATTTTAAGGGTCCAGCTCTCTTCAACTCCTTTGCCTCCATCCCTTTTGTTAAGTTAATTAAGCAAGATTACGCAGAATGAACATCTGCTGCTCTTCCATTAGTTTCTCTAATTTCCAAACTATTCCAACACCCTTGATGCCAGGGCTCAATGCCCAGGCAAGCCATGCTCCAAAAGCAAAGCTTTACACAGGGTGAGCTTGTATCCCTAAGCATATGAATCTGATTTGAAAACACTAACATGCCAAATGTAGAATTTACTCCTCCTTACAAAGATTAATGAGTCCTTTTTATTTTTGCATAACTGTCCGGTATCATACCAAAAGGTATCTATTTCCCCTACAGCAGTTGGTTCAGAATCAGGAGCTTTGCAAAAGTTAGGGTTGAGAAAGCATAAATTTCAGATATTGGTCTGTACCAACTGACCTACAGATTTGCTCACTGTCTTAATAAAAGGCATTGAGATCTTATCTAATAGGAATTCAAAGCTGTATTGACATTTACACCAGCTTCAGTATTTGGAAGTGCAGCCTGATAATAGTTACATTAATTTTAAATAGCAAAGCATAGTCTTTGAAAGCCATTTATCTCCAAGAATAGATTTGTTTCTGAGCTCCTCTAAAGAATCTATATAAAATACATTGAACCTCCGGTGTCTGCAGTCATTCCCATGCCGCAATGTGTTGGCAGCTCGACAAACAGCAGCAAACAAGGGCAGTCACTGGTCTGAACAGCATGCAAGAGAAACACAGATTCAACTTAGTGCCTTTGTTCAGACATCCACATTAACAGTAGCCATTAGAATAAGGTTATCAAGAACAAGTCTGATCAGTAGGGCTACCCTTTATCTTTTTATAGAGAGAAAAAAAACCTAATGAGGATGATGGGAGTGTTTATAACTCAGTGTTTGACTCTGTGTTATTACCATTCCTTTAAAAGGTTATTAAACATTGCCAATGACAGTTACTCAGAAGCAATTACCAGAATCATAAGCTATCCATTTTGCAACTCACCTCAAATGACCCTCACTTCTGCAACTAATAAAAATAAAATTTAAAAATGAGACTTTTAAAAGTGAAACGATATGAACACAAGAGTGGAACAAGTAACCTCATCACCCTATTTTATTTAGGTCTCATCTATTTCTGCATCAGTGATGATAGCTATGAAGTCAAATGTATCTATACTCATAATTCAGAAGATCACAATATTACTGTTATACAAATGTAAAATATTTGGGCAGCATTCAACAGTTGCCACCTGCTCAGTGTCCCATCCAGACAGGTTAATACTGAGCTGACTGTAATCTAGAGCTGGAGGCTGGCTGATGACAATGTCCAGGACTTAGTTTTATCTGGACTAGTAGCTAGTACATCATCCTCAACCACATCAGCCATCAGCTGCAGGGATTCACCAAACTGAGCCAGCAAGTCAATGTCATCAGTGTATTCAAGATCTCAAAGCTCTACACCACTGAGAGCCACATGCTCAAGCTTATCCATCAACCAATCAATGGAGACACTGAACAGCAACGGTGACAGAACACAGCCTTGCCAAACTTTCATGGAAACAGGAAACCACGATGTGTATCTGCCACTGACTCAAACCCAGCTTTCTGTTCCATTATGGAAGTCTTCCACCAATAACACTATCTTTCTATGGACACTGAGTCACCTCATTAGATCCCATAAACATGTTCCATGCACTGAAACAAAGGCCTAATGGAAATCTATAAAATATGCTGTGCCCATTTATTAAACTCAATCATATTCTAAAAAAAGTAGCCTCAAGGTAAAGATCTTTGTGGAACAACCAGGTATCAAGCGGCACTGAGTACCCAGACCTTTGCCATGAAGTGCATTGTTGATTGAGAAAGACTTTCCCTGGGATCGACAATAGTATAATACCCTTATAGTTATATATATTCGGCCTATCACCAATTTTGAACAGAGGCAGAATAAACACCCATCTTCAGGTCGCTCAGGATGGTATTTGTGTGCCAGATGTCTGGAACAGCATGTGCAGCCATGGTGCAACAATACTCTCACCTATCTTCTGCATCTCAGAGGTAATGTTGCAAACCCCTGGTACCATCCCAGTCATAAACTTATGGACTGCAATCCAGACCTCCTCTTGGTTGAAGGAAGGTGACAATTGAGGAGTATCTTGAAATGATCTTTCCAATCATGCAACCGATCCTGAAGATCTTTGCCGTTGCTGACATCCAGCTGCTTTACTTGACAAGCTGTGTCCACCTTCCCCCACAACCACCACAAAGTTGAATCGTGGGTGTGGAGACTGCACCTAGCAGAATCCTGGTCTAAAATGACTGCCAGAGTCAACCACCAGGATTCTCTATCTTTCTTACACGATGACTTGATGATGTCCCAAAGTCAAATCCATTCAGCCTTTGCTTTTGCATTCAACAAACAATTCAAAGAGTCAAATGGTAGCCTTGTTTTCAACTTAGCTCTAATTGCAATGAGCATCTCCTCGCTGATCCATGGTCGATGTTTAAAGGGCTGAGGCCCCAGTACTGAACTGACAACAGTCAGCACAGTGATCACGTCACTGGCAGCCAGAAATTCCAGCAGTCACTGCCCTTTCCTGTTCTCCTGCCCGACACCAAACTTCTCAAGCATACACTTGACTACGTGTCATTAGCTTTTCCTATTAGCACATTAAAGTTTCCCTGGATCATGAGGACATCTCTTCTTGGAGCTTCATTAACGACTGACTGGAGCTACTGGTAAAAGTAATCTGCGGCCACATCATTGGTGTTAATGTGACCACACTGTAAGGATGGTAAGATGCTCGCAGATGGCCTGGAATCAGACAGTGATAGGTCACTCATTAACCACCTGCCAACTCTGCAATGCCCACCATGCACTGGGTGAAAGTACAGTGGCTATCCCTTGCTAAGGCAATCTATTGGGGCAGTCTGAGGGGGTACACTTCAGATAAAGCACAGATAGCAATGTTCAGACTTTTAAACTGCACGACGGGGAAAACAGCTGTAGCTCTTTCGGACGTTGTTCAAATGCTCCAAGCACCATTTTATATGAGATACAGGAATGGCCCTTTTACAAGCTTTCATTGGTCAATTTCACATCAGGAGCAGAGAAACTCTTGGCTGTTCGCCAGTTAACTATGGGTCTTGAACCCCGGTCCACAGGGTTCTAAGGAGCCAGTAAGTTCCAACCTGCCACACAGTGACCTGCTAACAGTTGCTAGAACTAGAAGCTGAACTCTGACAGAGGGATTAAGTCCTGAGATCTGAATGGCAGAATTAGGGGTGGGGGGCCCCCGATTGTATTTAAACCAAGCATAGGAACAGGAAGTTGTCCAGGCGACTGGGTTTCCCCTGCTTAGGACCGCTTCGCTTGTGTTACTTCCTCCTACTGCCTGACTCTGATCTCCTAGTATCTGACCCAGCCTGGCTCCTGCTCTGACCACTAGGTCAGACCATCCATGTCCTGGTCATGACACTGTTTCAGGTACCAGGACAACTGACAATAGTGTTGCAGGTGATCAGCTTCAGTATTAAACATCCTCACAATGTGAACATACTGACCATGAAGGGCTCTCCACATCCTGAGACCCCACTTTTCTATACCTACAAGAAAATGAACAATTAGTCTACAACGTGAGGGACAACATGGTATAGTTGATTACATGGAAATAAGGTGGGGAAAATGTACATAATTTTCACAATTTGATGTCATCCTTCTCCTTCACTTTTTATCTATTGCTTATCTTAGTGGATCATTGCCCGCCCAAACAGCTTGTCTACCTGTGTTACTGGAAACACAAAGCATAGCCAGCTCACTCCATGTATATGCTACCTATAGTTTATGCATACTAATGATTTTAGCATTATTTCCCATATGTAATTTCATATTTCAAATATGAGGGCAATCAGAAAGAAAGTCTGCCACCAGAAAAGGTCAGGACAGTGTATCAGGAGTATTACTGCTTTCACAAAATTAGTTTAACATACCCCAGTCTGTCACAGGCATGTTGACCTTTCACTGCTCTCAACAGCAAACATTTGTAAAACAGCACCATGTTTAATAGATACTGTTCAATAAGTATAATTGTTCTCTCTCATGTTTGTGATCTTGTATTTAACAAAATCTGCTGATTCAAAATCCCTTTTGAAATAAGTTTTTGGGTTCCTGCTGTTTCAATACCTCATGTTATTTACTTATCCAAGTTGCAAAGGTTTAAATTTGCCTCTCAGTGATCCGGCAATAATAAAAACCTGTAGTGTTGGTGTCCTTATTGCAGAATGTACTGAAACCTTAGAATATCCTTATTTTATAATGTAATTGAGTTTGTTGGCCCTATTATACCATAAAGATTACCATATTGTTTCCTTATTTGTTCTGTTTCGAAATTACAACTTGCTGTGCATGTTTATAAACAAAACGTTCTACCTCCTAGGATAGGAGCCACACAAGAACACCTGTTTGTTTGCAGGAAGTTACTGGAAGGTATTTAGAGTTGTGGCAAAAACATTGCAACAACTTTGAAAAAAGAAGAGTTTGATCTCTTGTAAAATAAAACTCAAGATAGATACTTTAATAATTGCAATCACCTTTTAGGAGTGTGAAATATCTGATTCCTCTTATATATGCAAAACACTTGTTATATGTAAGGTTCTTTGAACATGGCAATCGGTATTGATTTTGATTTAAAGAAAAGTAGAAGAGCATTTACCAGAGTGAAGGGAGAGCCTCAAACATTTAAAAAAAATCGTATTTGCAGAAGGTTTAGGGCTTGTGTGTTCCCCATAATTAATACCCCAAAGAGGAATTTGGATAGCCCAGAACTAAGGAAGCTTGGAAAGCACAAACCTGCAACCAACAGTAAAAGTGAGTAAGTTAGTAAGTGTTCATAATATTACCTAAACTGAAAAGGGAACAGAATTGACAAAAGGGGAATGAGCTGTTTTACCATGATCAATGCAAACAAAAAACTAAATGTATTACTGTATCAATAGCAATGTCAGGAGTTTTTTTTTTTTTTTCCAAATATTGCTGCCAGTGCCAATTTTATCCCAACATCCCCAGAAGGATCTTCTAAAGATAAATTAACAATCTTTTGAAGTTTAGAGGAGGAGGCAACATATGTTCACTGAAAGCATATAAAAAGGTTCTTTTGAAATAATGTATTTATTTTGCCATCTCACTGTCAACCATACCTCAATTAATTAGACTCAGTTGTTCCTGGGCATAAAGATTGCTTAAGTTCTAGGTGAAAACATCTTGTAGCTCTCAGGCAATATGCTCATAATGAATGGAGATGAGCCATTTACTGAGTTTTAAAATACCTTGCAATTTTTATGACAACTTTAGAAGTCATTGTGCTCACACCACATAACATTTAAATTATGGACCCAATCCTCCAAAAGTTGAGTAAATGCATAGCCCCTTGCAGCATGGCCCCTGTATAAACACAGTAAAATCAGTTTTGTTTTCTCATGAGTGAATACCTGCAACCAAAGTGATAGGACTAGCTGCACTGAAGAGAACTCACTGACAGAAGAGCAAGTTCTGAGCATCAGCTGGACACAGGCCACCCAGTATGGTATTTTGTGTTTGGGTCCCTTTATAAATTTGGCTTAGCTTAATACTTTGCTTTATTGTCAGGGTGGATAAAAAATTATTTTTTTCTGACAAAATTTTTTTTTAAAGTTTTTAAATCAGATTTTTTATTGTTATTTAAAAATAAGCCTGTTTAAAATGAATTCTGAATTTAATACAAAATATGTCCAAGACATAAACTTATTTATAATCTCTTAAAACATTTAAATACAAAATAAATATGCTAAAATCCATGAACCTCTATAAAAAAATTGAGTTACAGGATGTTTTTCTATATAAAAAAGAATCAGGGGGAAAAAATCTAACTTTTGAGGTCCAGCCTTACAAATATGGCACAATAGATCATGTACTGTATTAAGGGCTCATTTTAATAAAAGTCAGTGTAATGTGCTGTTTTGTATGTTTAAGTTCCAGTTACCATACTAATACAGCTTGACACAAATCATGAATAAAAAGTTAATTATCTAATAAATAAGCAATAGACCATTCACTATTTTCTAACATACTAAAAATGTACAATTTAATACATTGAAAACATTAAGATTAAATTGCTTAAATAACTGTTATAGTGAAACCTCCCAAGTAACAAAAAGATGTACCAAATCTAGTGGAAAGGCTCTATTAAGTTGTAAACAACATGCTTTAATTGTTATGTCAACCAACGGAATGCACCTTTCTTTAGAAAATAATTGAAGTACAAATGGAAAAGTTAACTAAAATCCATTATTTTAAATTGAAGCCTTTCACTTTGTGGTTTAAATCAATCCACCCTATTTACTGTACTTTGACATCATCTTAGACTTGAACAGCAATTAGTGACTAAGGGTATATCTATGCTACAATTAAAAACTCATGTCTGGCTTGTGCTAGTTGACTCAGGCTCACCGGGCTTGGGCTAAGGGGCTGTTTAATTGCAGTGTAGATATTCAGCCTTGGGCTTGAACCCAAGCTCTGGGACCTTCCCTCTCGTGGCATCCCAGAGTTCAGGCTCCAGACCGAGCATCTACACCTCAATTAAACAGCCTCTTAAGTCCAAGCCACGCAAGCCTGAGTCAGCTGCCACAGGCCAGCTGCAGGTGCTAACTGCAGTGTAGACATACCCTAAAGGGCTGAGTCCACTGAAATGTTGGCACCTAAACTCTCACGGACATGAATGGAAGTCAGAGTACTTCAAACCTCATGCAACTTTATTCCCACCCCATTGTGATGAAAAGTCTTTTGAGCCTAATATTAGGCGAAGGGATTTCACCTACGCCTTGCTCAGTTTGGCTAAACAAACCAGCAATGGCATGACTCCAGTAACATTCTATTTGTTGCTTTAAGTTCAAAGAGAATGTCACCTAGCCCACCCAACAGCTATTAGCACCACTTTTTCATCTGGCTTGAATGTGCATCAACAAGCTTGAGAAATGTATCCGACACCTTAGCCCAAAGACTAAGCATACTAGTCCTAACTAGTGTGCCGCTATGCCCCTTTAAGTAAAGTACCTTCCAACTGCATTCCTTTTTAAGCACAACATGCTCAATCAAATTTCTATTTAATATAAGTTAATAACCTCCCCTACATTTGATTTTGTACCCTTCCTAGCATAAATGTTTCCTGTGGCAGATCTTGGTGTATCATTATCTTCTTTTCAGTTCCTTATTTCTCTACATTGTGTTCCACCTCCTACTTTCCATTACTCCCCACCAACCTTAGTACCATACTCCATTTCCAGAGTAGCCTGTCACCCTCATCCCTTCCTACAGTTCTGAACAGAAGCAGTGAAGATTAATGAAATTCTGGTCACTTTCCACTCTGCTACAGCTTTGGACATAAAATGCACAGGCACTTGAGCTGTCTAAGATGACCTTGTGAATAGAAAGGCTCTTTGCAGCCAGAACAGAAAATAAACTGAAGGGCTAGAAACTTAATTTTAAAAAATAATGAAAGCTTAGATTTAGCAATTAGGTAAGTTCTCAACCTCCAGGAGAATGGATTTTTCAAGCCTTATGCATCCCACCTCAAACATCTGCAGCTATGGATACACAAAATATTGTATACAAGGAGTATACATTAAGTTCAAATATTTGACGGGGAGAACAGTGTTTTTGGTTCTCCTGACTTTTCAAATAAAGCCAGCAGCATTGTTGCTGTGCATTTCATGAAACTAATAAAAGGCTAACAATCTGATAAGGATTATTTGCTGAGAGAGCAGCAGCTTTAATATGCTTCTTTCAAAGGGTATGTCTTCACTACCCGCCATATCGGCGGGTAGCAATCGATTTATCCGGGATCAATATATCGCGTCTCGTTAAGACGCGATATATCGATCCCCGAACGTGCTCACCGTCGACTCCGGAACTCCACCAGAGCGAGCAGCGGTAGCGCAGTCGATGGGGGAGCCGCGGCCATCGATCCCGCGCCGTGTGGACCCCAGGTAATTTGATCTGAGATACACAACTTCAGCTATGTGAATAGCATAGCTGAAGTCGAAGTATCTTAGATCAATCGCCCCCCCCCCCCCCTCCACAGTGTAGACCAGTCCAAAGTCTGGGATCTAAAAAGGTAAAGATGAAAGACAGATGCTCAATTACAAGTTTAACTGTGCTTGTTCTGCTAGCAAGTAACAAATGTGAGCAATTCTATTCCGTAGTAGATAAATATTCCAAAAATGCTATAAGGGAGAAGGAGGACTGATCTCAAGGTGTACTATAGGTGTGATCCAGTGAAGAATGTGAAGATTTATTTGCTGTGGCAACTAATATGTGAAAATGCAAGTATGAAAAGAGATACCCAAATACAGAATTGATTGTGAGTACAATTAAGACTCATTTCAAGCAAGTTGCCATTTCAAGTTAGTAAGTCAGAAGTTTAACAAGACTAGATACCGTCCAACTCTGTACTGTGACTCTGGGTACACCCAAAGGATAACTGGAAATGATTATATGCAGTTCCATTGTTCAGGGTTTATGTTGCATGGCACTATGGAACAAGCAGGGCGATCAGGACACCTTCTAAACTATGGAACTAGGATGAGCAATTAATATGTACATTAATATAAGCTACTTTCATGGCCGAAGGTTGTAATAGTAGACTTCCTGATCAAACTCTTGCATAGATCCAGAATCATATCTTCGAGAGGAAGATCCAATGATCTAAGCAGTCAATGAAGCAGAAGACACAAGAGCATCATCATTAACCCAATAAAGGATGACTGGTGTCCTTGATGTGAAATCCAGGTTACATCCAGAAGTCTTCAGACTTACAGCAACAGTTACAGGAAACAAGACAATATAAATTCATTACAGCTAGAAAATCAGACTTCCCAGTAGCCAAAGACATCTGGGCTACTGGGCTTCTGTAGGCACAGACTTTCCATGTCTTATCTCCAGGTGAAACCAATCTCTCACTGTGTTCAACTACTCCCAATAGAAAATGTCTATTTGTACTGTGGTAGCACCTAGGAGCCCCAATCATGGATGGGGGCCCTGTTGTACACAGATGATTCCTGACCCAAAGAGCAAGTAAAAGGTAAGAGATGACAGATGGATACAACAGACAGAGAGTATAAGGAAACAGGACAATGTGGGTCAGCAAGATAGGCAGCATTGCCAGCTGCCTAACCACGATCAAGTTTTTTGTAGGTATCACAGCAATGGCAAGTTTCATGGAGTAATCTGAAGGAGAACAGTAAGATGGTTTTGCAGATTCATTGGCGCATAGGCACTGGAACCTGGGTCTCCCACCTCCCAGCTGAGTGCCCTAACCCACTGGGCCATACAGTCATTCTAATAATCCCTCTCTCTGGCCCAATGCACATGTAATCATTTATGCACAGAATAACAGCTTCAACAGGAGAAATAGAGACCTTTCCCAGAGTAGCCCACTGTCCAGTGGTTAGGGCACCCAACTTCAAAACCTTTCTCCACATTAAACAGAAGGGGGATCTGAACTCAGGTCCCCCACATCCTGGGTGAGTGCCCTAAGCACTAGACTAAAAGCTATAAGAATGATGGCACCACTACCTCTTTCTTCCACATCTCCCACTCTTTTGTGGGTTTAGATGTGTTCAGACCACATCAATCCCCATATGCAAGAGAGGCAGGGGAATGCCTAGTTTGAGAATCCCACTGGGGCTTATATTAGAGATAAATGGTGAGCTGCTGGGGACAAGCAGCAGGACTTAGGTGGCTGTGTGCATGCCCACCCACTCACCCAAATTTAGTTCTCTTAGGCACTTTAACAGAGGCCTGGTCTCTGGGGGGGGGGAGGGGCGGGGGAATCGATCTAAGATACGCAACTTCAGCTACGAGAATAGCGTAGCTGAAGTCAATGTATCTTAGATTGACTTAGATTGACTTACTTTGCGTCCTCGCGGCGCGGGATCGACAGCCACTGCTCCCCCGTCAACTCCGTTTCCTCCTTTCGCCCTGGTGGAGTTCCGGAGTCGACGGGGAGCGCGTTTGGGGATCTAGACAAGACGCGATACATCGATCCCCAATGGATCAATCACTACCTGCCGATCCAGCAGATAGTGTAGACATACCCAGAGGGAACTTAGGCATCTAGGAACTTTAGGCACATACAGGGCAGTAGCAGCTGAGCAAAAGTTCTGTGAATGACAGTGTCACCTAAATGTTGGACTTAGGCACTAACAGTGGCAGTTCAGCACTTAAGTGATTCCTACCCAAAACATGCTTGCTTGGCTTATCTCAAACTTTTTCTCCTTATTGTTTCTACTCCAGTGGAAGAGCCATTCTTATCAGGACACTTCCTCATTTCAGCACAACTCTATTTTCTGCTGGGAAAAGATCCAAGGTATCTCATCTGCTCAAACAACAATTTATACCAGGCTCCATCAGCTCTATGGTCCCAAATACAAGAGTGGTAGGATCTATACACCCTTAGATGTACAGTCAACATCTGAAGGATCATACAGGCACCCATTCTCAGGAGGCCATGTGTTTGGCTAGCTCACTGTTAACCCAAGGATATTGTGCTTGATAAATTTTATCACTTGCTGAAGTCTTGGTGGAGTCAGACTAAAACTGAAAAAAAAAAAAAATGTTAACCCAGTATTTTATATGGGTTGGGTTTTTGGATATAAAGTTGATAAATTGTTTAATGGGACTAATTTTGTGTCTCAGGTCTGGAGTGGCTGATCTTTTGTGGCACCAAGCATAGGGTACCTGTGTTTTTATTTAAGTTAAAGTGGAAATCCATGAAATAAATAGATGAATTGGTACCTTTCAATAAAAGCAACCTTCATGAACCCAAAAGATATTACAGTTTCAACTCTTGCTGTGGCTGCATTCAAGATCACACATAATAGTCTCTTCTATATTCTTAAAGTAACAGACACCAAACATCAGCTGCCAGTACATTGCTTTAACTTAAGGGAGAAGTATCCCCCGATTTTAATTTATTAAAGACAACAGTTGTTGAGAAATGTAATAGATACTATATTGAGGCTCATAGAGGGTGTATTCATTTACAAAGAGTGTTTGTATATTCATTCGTAAGCACTCATGCAAATGCTAAACACATGCCAGCAAAGAGCTGCAAAACAAACAAGGTGTGATACAAAACAAAGCAATGCTGGCTTTTATGGATTAGGAATACAAGGAGAATTAGATGTATATGACCTGAAATTCAGTGTTTGTTAAAGCGTTTAAGCTTGTAAAAAATGGTTGCCTGTGTCCATTTCAGTTTAATCTCCTACCAGAAACAAGATTAGCTCCATGCTTTCATGCCTCATCATGGCACACCAAATGAGGGGTCATCATTCAACTAGTAAAGAACATACATTTTTGAAGTTAGTAACTAACAAAATGAGTCTAAGCCAACAATACAGAAGTTCAGTTTCTCTTTTCCAAAAAGAAAAGCTACAGAGCGTTATCCCAGCAAGATGATCAGCAAGTTAACATTTTCAGCTGCTGGAGAAAAATGTAGGCTACAATGAAGATTATGAAAATAATGCTAAATGCCATTAGAATGTAAGATGCACTCTCTTCAGCAGCCTAGTAAAAAGGCACATTAGAACAGAGAAGAGGAGAAATGATGAATCACAGTAAAACAGTATCAGGTTTTATCATCTCTCTGCTCTAAGAACTATACAGAAATGGCTGGTGAGATATTTCCAATTTCCCTTAAAGTCCTTTGTCTTATAATGCATATGTAAAGGGGAAAAATCCCCTGCCACCAACTTCTTACTACTTTTTAAAATGGAAGGTCAAGAATACTTACCCTCAGCATACTACAAATGGGTTGAGAAATCAAGTTTTAAGGCGTCAGACTGTTTGAAAGGTAGGAAGTGCTTTTATGCTCTCAACTTTTTTGTGTCAAATAAGAAATCATCCACACTAAGGAGCAGAGGTAAAAATCACATCTGGGATATAATAGTACCTAGCTGAGAATGGATGGGGAGCAGAAAGATAATTTGAAATTTCGTGCTTAACATACAGATATGGCAAACTGCTCAGAGCAAAGAAACCATAGAATATTTGCCAGAGACGTGATTCTAGAGAGAACATGTAAATTCGCATCAGGTTATAAATTTAGTAGTATGGGCTTGTTCAAAGTCTTAAACCCATTTTGGAAAAGTTCGACTCAGCCATTTTAATTTGCTTGGGCCGGAACTGATCCTGTAAGTTCTCAGCCTAGAAGCATATTTCAGAACTTCATTCTAATAACCTCAACCATTTTTTAATTAAATACAAGGCTATGAAAGCTAAACTTCTTTCAGCTTGCAGCTTACTTCAAATTTTTGCAGAAAGCCTCACTAATCAAGGGATAGAAAAGTACCATTTTAATCATTTAGATTAGATTGAGCCTTAGCACTAGGCCCTGCATAAAGGGCGGTGCATAGCTGCAGAAGGAACTCTGGGATGGAATTGAGACAATTCTCTCCTTGATCCTGGGTAGGGAGATAAGTTACTGCAGCCCTCTACAGGCTAGAACTTACTTTCTCCATCCATGTTGACTTAACTTTTCTAGCCTGCACTTCCCTCCTCCCTCTGCACTCAGATTTGCTGGGCATTAATACTGCCACACAAGCAGATAAAGGGACCTTGCTCCCCCTTCTTCCCTTGCACAGCTGCATTAGGCTGGCTCACAATCGGGCTCTAAATGTATGTCATCAAGTTTAAGTTATTTACTTTAAATGCTAACTATTTTTTTATTGTTGTAGAGAAGTACTAGTATAGCCTTAATTTCATAGCAAATGAGTAGGCACACTTCATATATCTGCTAACATTTACCAATCCTTCTTGAGAACACTGCTAAGTCTGGGTCTCTGGCAACATCCTTATTTGTCCCTCTGATTGTTTCCATCATGTAAAGGTCAAGAACATCTGTTTTTAAATTAAAATACTACTCTGATAGATTAGTTGCCAGTAGCCTAGCACTTTAACTATCTCAAGGCTTGCTGGAGGGGGGAATTTACTCCCAGTCTACTGTATCCAACTTTTTTGGGGGACACACTTGTGGAGAACTCGTAAATCAATAGAACTTGATGTATACTTCTATTATTCTGACGCATAATCCTGAATGCTGAGTCCCATAAGGGCAAATGAAAACATACTCTTGGAAGATTTCTGTTTTAGGCTATTAAGCACGTTATTGAGACAGGTAATAGAGAATATTTTTGTATAGCACGACTGGATCCTTGGCTTAAGTAGTTTCATGCACCTCCAGTATTTTTGTGCTATATTTGTTACAAAATAATGAAGTGTAAAACCCCACAAATCTTTACTTGTGTCACTAATACCTCCTTGGATTTTTGAAAATGAAGTTCTTTAAAAAAAATCTATTTTACTTTAGACCATTGTAACAGTTTATGCTCAATATAGATAAGCCTCCAAACTTCTGAAGGCTTAAAGAGGAAACTCTTTTTGAGATTCAGCAGTTCTACCACACTTTCTTCTATAACTGGAAATTCTTGATTAAAATAAAGTTACCATCTTTAATAGTTTCATCAACCTGCCATGGTATAGAAGATATAAAAACTGACATTTTAATAGTGATCTTCCTTAAAAAGATGAGCTCCCTTGGCTATGCCAAAATATACGTTTAGAAGTTTTACTTGTTCAGGTCCCATAATCCACTTTAATATTCCATAAAAGCTTCCAGATGAAAGGAAAGGAATCTATTACCTGTTACTCATCAACCAGGCACCCTCCTCCCTGCATCCTTAAGACTGATGTTACAAAAGAAAGGAGATTCAATGTGTAGGGCATAAATTGCTCAGTGCATATTCTGACATATTATAGGCAAATGAAGGGCATGATGCTATTAGATTATAAAGTCAGTGACCCAACAAATGGCACTGCTTTAATAGTGTATAAGGACAGGTTGTGTTTTAGGAGACAATAAAAGTCACATTAAAGTGACCACAGATTAAGTTATTTACCACTATGCTTAACAGAAATAACAGCTTTCAATGCCCTCAGTGTCCAGGAAACCAATCCACAGCACTATTCTACCACACACATAATGTCTATTATAAATTACAAACGCATCCCTGCTTCCTAACATAGTGGGATGAACTACAGGGCAGACTAATTTATTAAGTTGTCTTCAAAACTCAACTCTCCCTTATAGATTAAACCATCCTGGAGGAGCAGATGTTAAAAGACAAAAGCAATATGTCCAAAATTCCAGGACAATATAAAAGGGTGCTTTTTTCAGTCTGGTTTCTCTAGCACAGGGGTTCTCAAACTGGGGGGTTGGTACCCCTCAGGGGGTCGTGAGGTTATTACATGGAGGTCACGAGCTGTTAGCCTCCATGCTGCTAGAGCAGTGTTTCTCAAACGTCTATACTGGTGACCCCTTTCACATAGCAAGCCTCTGAGTGCGACCCCCCCTTATAAATTAAAAACACTTTTAAATATATTTAACACCATTATAAATGATGGAGAAAAAGCCGGGTTTGAGGTGGAGACTGTGTATAGGGATGTCATATTTCTGAATGACTACTGGGCCAACAGAACACTTAAATTCAGCAGCAGGGAACTCTGCTAAGTGAGCCAGCCACACTTCACAACTCTGCTAACCAAGGAGGAAGTTTCAAAACACACAGCTGATCATCGGTCCCCGTTTCAGTCTATGACAAAGCAGAAGCAAACAGTGGAAGCTGGTACCTACATTTTAGATTGCCTAATGCTTTCCTGGATAAAGGTCTCTTGTAAGTATTTTTCTGAGCTTGCACACCTTGATTTGCAGAAGGCCTTTGACATTCAGCTGGGCAAACACCCTCAAGCTACAGCAGTGCCTTTTCTTTACCCTCCCATAAAATTCTGCTCAGCTTTCGCTGAGATATAAATTCACTTGCTTTCATCAAGAAAGTTTTGATAACGTGCTAAAAGTGAGTGAACCGAAAAGTTGTGAGGCTGAGCTGATGCCACTACAACCAAAGCCACCATGTGCTGAGAGTGCAGGGGGGCAGCCAGAGCAGCAGTAAGGATGTGTGACCAAAGGCAAATGGGGCTGCTTCCTACAGACCTTGCACATGCCCCTGGTAGACCAATGCCGCCTCCTTGGTGGCTCCATACAGCGAAGGAACAAAACTAGGCTCCTCTCCCCTAACACCCACATTTGGCCCACTACCTGAATCCTGGGGCAACACGTGGGCCGGAGCTCCCCAACTTCCAGGGGGTCGGGAGGGTGTAGAGAGCTGGACTAGACTGGGCTCCCCCTCCAGAACACAGCAGTCTATTGCGCCCCCCCCCACACCCAAAGGGATAACAGTCTTCTACTGCCAGCTAGTGTAGTCAGTCCTGTAGCTCAAGTAGTAGCAGTCTGCTCTGCAGTGCTGCACATTTAAGGTTCAAACCATACTGATCATACAAACTGGGGTGCTGTTCCTTTAATATTTGTATATAATTTCCTAAAGGGAAATTCCTCGTAAAGGGGGGGGGGAATTAACATTATTAAGGTTACAAACCAAGCTCTGAAAAATTAGGAAATGCCAGACTGTTACCTGTACAACCTTAGTTCTACCTCCTCGTGCCTATGCATTGAACTCCTTTGTTCAGCGCACATGATGGAAGCACAAGAGGAGAGGGTAGAATTGAGGTTACATGCACAACTGTGAATGTGTTCAGAGGGCGGTTACGTTTTCAAATGCTTAATTTACAATGTAAATATCTCTCATATAGCGCTTTTCCTCAGTGTATTGGTACAGTCATTTTACAGATAGTATTAATAGTATTTTTGCTACCTAAATAATATTTTAATGTTTTCGGTATATATAATTTTATTTAAAGCTAGTAATGGCATCCAAGTATATGCATTCAGCATATATTAGTAGGTTATGTCTTAGACCAGCAGTTCTCAAACTGTGGGTCGGGACCCAAAGTGAGTCATGACCCCGTTTTAATGGAATCGCCACGGCTGGCATTAGACTTGCTGGGGCTTGGTGCTGAAACCCAAGCCCCACCGCTGGGTCCTAAGTCCAAGCCCCACTGCCTGGGGCTGAAATCTAAAGGCTTCAGCCCTGGTCGGTGGGGCTCGGGCTACAGACCCCCGGCCCAGGGCTGAAGCTCTTGGGCTTTGGCCCTCCCGCCCAGGGCAGTGGGGCTCAAGCTTCAGTCCCCCATCCTGGGGTCATGTAGATCTTACATTCCAGAAAGACACTAAAGGTTTGCTTCCTTTAAGAGGGGAATTTGGCTATTGACAATCCTTCTGAGGAGAAATATTTTAGACTGAATTGTGGAGCGAAAAATATAGTACGAATGTCTCTGTACACATTGTAAGACTCAGTCACTTCATGAGAGGGTTGATGTCATAAAGGGACTTTAAGCAGCCAGAAGTGATCTTTTGTGTGTGTGGCTCTCTCAAGTACAGGGCATCAGAGAATAGAAGACAGACTCAGATATGCTGTAATAACAATGTTTGTAATCTGAACTTCTTAGACGAGCAAGCCAAGTTTTAACATTCTCCCTAGACTGAACCTGGTTTATTGTGTTATATAAAGCCTTAAGATAATTTGAATTGTATTGATTTATAGGACTAATAACTGAGTCATTCCCATGGGAAGAAAAATAAATCTCTGACACGAATGAGAAACTGAGGGCAGGGAGGGGAGTGGGGGAGAAGGCAAGTTGATGGTCAAAGGCGAGGGACCAGAGTGGGTAGTGCTACTAAAATGACTGCAATCAAACTGGTGCACAGAAAGCCCGGAGACTGCAGCAGAAATTAGGAGACAGGAAGGTAAATTTTTTTTTCTGGAAGCGATCTCCCTAAATTTACCTCAGTGGTGCTGTGACAGCAAAACTCAAATTAAGTCTCCCTAACTTCAAACTGTTAAGTACATCACATATTAAACCAATGAAAAGTGAACTGCTTAGTGCTCGCCTCATTTTTGCCTTGATAAATACCAAATTAAGCTAGCCCCACAAAAGACGTGTGTCCAAAAAAAATCTCTGCTTATTTCATCTTTTCTAGTATTTAAATTGCTTCCCAACATAGAGAACAGCCAAATCAGCGACATTATTACGAGGAAGCAGATTTTACGTCTTTCCCTAAGGAAAGATAGATGAAAGCTTTGTTTAGAAAAAACTGAACTCTGAGGGACATGAGGAGGGGAAAAGAGGAGAGAGAGAATCTGTTGTTGTACCTAGGAAAAGAAGAGTTACTTCTGACAACAGCCTCCCTCCAATCCTCTTTATGAAAGACATCCAAATAGTACAAGTGAAAGTTACTTTTAAGTTATGCCTTGCTGTTTAGGGGAATATTTTGTGGGTTAATAATAATGCTAATACAATATCTACAACCTTGTCATCCATTAGTTTTATGATTGCCATCACCATCTTCAAGTGGGCACCAATGATACTGCCAAGAATGACCTTAAACGGGTCACTGCAGACTATGTGGCTCTGGGAAGAAGGATAAAGAAGTTTGAGGTGCAAGTCGTGTTCTCGTCCATCCTCCCTGTTGAAGGAAAATGCCAGGTAGGGACCATTGAATTGTGAAGTAAATTGTGTTTATGCAGGTGGTGTCGGAGAGGGGGCTTTGGATTCTTCGACCATGGAATGTTGTTCCAGGAAGAAGGATTACTAGGAAGAGATGGGATCCAGCTAATGAAGAGAGGAACAGCATCTTCGCAGGAAGGCTTGCTAACCTAGTGAGGAGGGCTTTAAACTAGGTTCACCGGGGGATGGAGACCTAAGCCCTGAGGTAAGTGGGGAAGTGGGAGACTGGGAGGAAACACAAGGAGAAGGGTGCAAGAAGGGAGGTCTCCTGATTTATACTGAGAAAGCAGGGCAATCGGCTAGTTATCTTAGGTGCCTGTACATGAATGCAAGAAGCCTGAGAAACAAGCAGGAAGAACTGGAAGTCCTGGCACAGTCAAGGAACTATGAAGTGATTGGAATAAAAGAGATTTAGTGGGGTAACTTACATGACTGGAGCACTACCATGGATGGGTATAAACTGTTCAGGAAGGACAGGCGGGGAAGAAAAGATGGAGAAGTTGCACTGTATGTAAGAGAGCAGTATGATTGCTCAGAGCTCCTGTATGAAGCTGGAGAAAAGCCTGTTGAAAGTCTTTGGGTTAAGTTTAGAGGTGAGAGCAACAAGGGTGATGTCATGGTGGGCATCTGCTATAGACCGCCAGACCAGGAGGATGAGGTAGACCAGGCTTTCTTCAGACAACTAACAGAAGTTTCCAGATCACAGGCCCATCTTTAAAAAAGGGAAGAAGGAGAATCTGGGGAACTACAGACCAGTCAACCTCACACCTCAGTCCCCGGAAAATCATGGAGCAAGGACTCCATTTTGAAGCACTTGGAGGAAAGGAAGGTGATCAGGAACAGTCAACGTGGATTCACCAAGGGCAAGTCATGCCTGACCAATCTGATTGCCTTCTATGATGAGATAACTGGCTCTGTGGCTATGGGGAAAGCGGTGTACATGATATATTTTAGACTTTAGCAAAGCTTTTGATATGGTCTCCCACAGTATTCTTGCCAGCAAGTTAAAAAAGTATGGATTGGATGAATGGACTATAAGGTGGATAGAAAGCTGGCTAGATTGTTGTGCTCAATGGCTAGTGATCAATGGCTCAATGTCTAGTTGGCAGCCGGTATCAAGTGGAGTGCCCCAGGGGTCGGTCCTGGGGCCGGTTTTGTTCATCATCTTCATTTATGATCTGAATGATGGAATTGATTGCACCCTCAGCAAGTTCACAGATGACACTAAGGTGAGAGGAGAGGTAGATACGCTGGAGGGTAGGGCTAGGGTCCAGAGTGACCTGGACAAATTGGAGGATTGGGCCAAAAGAAATCGGATGAGGTTCAACAAGGACAAATGCAGAGTGCTGCACTTAGGACAGAAGAATCCCATGCACTGCTACAGGCTAGGGACCGACTGGCTAAGTGGCAGTTCTGCAGAAAAGGACCTGGGGATTACAGCCGACGAGAAGCTGGATATGAGTCAGTGCGCCCTTGCTGCCAAGAAGGCTAATGGCATATTGGGCTGCATTAGTAGGAGCATTGCCAGCAGATCGAGGGAAGTGATTATTCCCCTCTATTCGGCACTGGTGAGGCCACGTCTCCAGTATTGCATCCAGTTTTGGGCCTCCCGCTACAGGAAGGATATGGACAAATTGGAGAGAATCCAGTGGAGGGCAACAAAAATGATTAGGGGGCTGGGACACATGACTTATGAGGAGAAGATGAAGGAACTGGGCTTATTTAGTCTGCAGAAAAGAAGAGTGAGGTGGGATTTGATAGCAGCCTTCAACTACCTGAAGGGTTTTTTGTTTGTTTGTTTGTTTGTTTGTTTTTTAAAAGAGGATGGAACAAGGCTGTTCTTAGTAGTGGCAGATGACAGAACAAGGAGCAATGGTCTCAAGTTGCAGTGTGGGAGGTCTAGGTTTGATATTAGGAAAAACTATTTCACTAAGAGGGTGGTGAAGCACTGGAATGGATTACCTAGAGAGGTGGTGGAATCTCCATCCTTAGAGGTTTTTAAAGCCCTGGTTGGGATGATTTAGTTGGGGCTGGTCCTGCTTTGAGCAGGGGGTTGGACTAGATGACCCCCTGAGGTCCCTTCCAACTCTAATCTTCTATGATTTAAGAACTTCCTTCCCAATCTGTGCACATCGTAGCACATCTGAACTCAAACCAGAATACACTGCTCCAGCCTCAAATCTTCAGCAGTTTGACTCTTCATTAGGAAGGAGGATTTGTATTGCTTTCAGATGGTCTACAAACTTGCTTCACACCTTCCTTATGGAAAGGTACCCTCTTTCCTGCCCTCAAACACTTCTATTCTCAATATTTTCCTGTCCTCCTCCTCCTCAAGCGTCAAAATCCTCTCTGTCTTTCCACAGGAAATAATACAGTGATTCTCAAACTTTTGTACTGGTGACCCCTTTCAAATAGCAAGCCTCCGAGTGTGACTCCCCCGCCTTATCAATTAAAAACAAACACTTTTAAAAATATTTAACACCATTATAAATGCTGGAAGCAAAGCGGGGTTTGGGGTGGAGGCCGACAGCTCACGACCCCTCATATAAGAACCTTGTGACCCTCTGAGGGGTTCCAACCCCCAGTTTGAGAACCCCTAAAATAGATCCTTCTATCAGGCCACTCTATTGGATGATGCTTGTAAATCCTTTAGCCTACAGTTCAAGCCATGGTTTTTCACATCCCACCTCTACATGGGATATAACAAAATATAAAATTGTACTCCCAATTCTCAGTTTCTTCATGCTCAGTAATTTCTTTGAATACATATTATGTATGATAATTTATGATATAAGAGAGATACTTCTAACACTATCAATTGTACTGTAATGATTTGCCTGTAGAAGATGCAGTTGGCCAGAATGTTGTTGTAATTTTGGACAACAGTAGAAAGGAAACCTTTTGTTAAATACAAAGCTGTTCAGGTAAGCAGTGGAGGAGAAAAACCCAAAGCTAACCTATGAGATTTTCTACCAAAGAAATTGAACAGGAAGTGTATCTTTGAGTTAATACACAATAAAATAGTATATCGAATCAAGAAAAGGTTTCCTATTCACAGCAAACAGAAAGATGACTATACCAAAAGGAAGGAGGAAGATAATGGAAATGGAGATTACTTGTCTGTAACTGGAAGTTCTTCAAGCTGTGTGGTCCCTAATCTGCATTCCACTACCTACTCTTCTTCCCCTCTGCTTCAAATCATGACTGGATTCTCAACAGAGAAGGAACTGGAGACACAGTTGGTCCACATCTCCCCTTATATTCTCTATGCAGAGTAGGAATGTGGTTGATACCAGGTGAATAAAAGATAGAATAGCCATTGACTGGAGGATGGTATGCACTGATTGCTAGTAGGTGAACCAGCAGTGAGAAGCTAGTCAACAGGTATTTCTGCTATTTTAGACTCTGATTATACCTGGCTCTGTTGTGCCCATGTAGAGAAATGCCTCTACTAGGCTAGATAACATTTTCTGATAGAAACTTTCCTGCTGTTAAGAATAGTTTGTATGACCTCCAAACAGGAATGCACTCAGTTTGACGCCCATGCAAATACCAAGCCATCAGTTGAAGAGAGACTGGGTCAGGATGCCTGACCCTGCAGCTTTCTTGAGTTAGCAGGTCCAGGAAGAACTGAATGCTGATGGCTTGATCGAATGGCATTCATAGCAGGTCCAGAAACAAGAACTGTCTGGAACACTTGGGTGAGATGAGAATGATTAGCATTTTGTCATTATGAATCTTCCATGGAATTTGGGATAGTAGAAGGGTGGGAGGAAAGGCATACCTCAGGTGGCCTGTACAGAATAAAAAGAAGGTATCACCCCTGGAATACTGACCTTGTGCTGCTCTGAAACAATATACATTGAATTTTGTGTTCATCTGGTAAACAGACAGATCCCAAGACAGGACTGAGTGAAGATGCTGTTCAGCACTGAATTGTGCAACTTCTACTTGTGTTCAGTGGTGAAATGCCTGCTGAGCCTGTCCACCAACGAGTTCTGGACACCTAACAAGTATGTTGCAGAAACTCTGATGTGGTTATGGATACACCAGTTCCATAAGTTGACAGCCTCGATCCATAGTGGAAAGGTGTGACAGTCTGTACCCTTATGTTCACCCTTTTTACAAGACTATGATAAATTTTGTACGAAATACACCTTATGAGATACCATCTGAAAATTCAATTTGCTGGTCATTATTGTCCTTGTAAAATGTTGTGATCGCCGCAGATCTTGATGCAGTATTGGCTGCATCCACAGCAGCTTTCACAAGGTTTTATCCACATGTCTACTTTCCTCAACAAGGGCTTGGAATTGAACCCAGTCCTACCAGGGGAGCTTCTCTCTGAACTCCAATAACTTTGAGTAGCTCATAAACTTATATTTCACTAACAAGGCCTGGTAATTAAAAATTCTGAACTGGAGGCTGGGAAATGCAAATACCTTCCTCCCTAAAGGTAAAAGCATTCAGCTCCCTTGTTCACCGGGGTAGTCCTAAGGTGTTGCTACCTGGATCTTTCCATGTGTTTGTACTACTACGGAATTAGGAGCAGGGTGCATGAACAAGAATTTTGCGCCCACTGCAGGCACAAAGTAGTGCTTCTCAGCCCTTTTCAAGAATAGGGGTATACACTGCCGACTCATGCCATACCACTCTAGCTGCATAATGGCCTCATTCACTGGGAGCACTACCTAATTGGGTCTGGTGGCTACAGGATGTCCAAGAGTTTGTACTACATATATTTTGAACTCTAGTGAAATCTGAAGCTCTGCAATAGTTCTTGATATTGCCTATGGTCATTAGGTAGAGGAAATGAAGATAGGGAACTGACTCATCAGGTAAGGAAGAGGATAAGCCTGTTGGTACTGCAATTACCAGCGGATCCAGTTAGTCGTCGTCCTGTTCCATATACTCCTGCTGAGCCGGCTGCTGCTGTTTTGGAGGACAGGGATGGTGTGCCTCTCTGGTAGAGTGCACGGATCCAGGATGTTGTGTATAAGGGTTCCATGGACTCCAACATGGCGAGTACAAAAGGGTTGAAAGCTGGTTGGGGTGGACCCTAGGGCATTGGGTATCAGTGCTCTCTTGGAATGTTAACCTGTTGGGTGAAAGATTGGTCCAAGACACTCAAAACCTTGCCTGAGCTACCATCCTAGTTGAGGAGATGACATATCATTTTGGGCATTGGATTCAGCCAATGAGAAGGCCAAAGCCATCTACATCAGCAATTCCATGGGGAGGAAACTCCAGCTTGCTGACAAAATAGGAAACTGACTCCTTCTTGAAGTGGTATCCTCCTCTGGGATCAATATGTTGCTCAAAAGGACCAGGCCCAAATGTAGAGGAGACCAGAGATCTCAGTTCATCCCAGAATATGAGGGATCCGTTATCAGTTCCACTGTATCCAGTGTGGTGACAGACTTAGTGGTCAGCAGGTCCTTTCGGGACCAGGTTGATACCACTGGGGAGAGAGGGTCCCATCTGGAGCTTTTCATCAGTACTGGTGGTTGATGATCATTTAACTTATTAGAGGTGGTTGGCGCTATTTTTAGTACCAGGGCTGAAAGCACACGAACTTTGCTCTAGCACGCTTTCCCTTGGTAGGCTAGGAAGCTTAGGCAAACCTAAGTCCTTGGGATTCACATGCAAAGACTCACCATATTCGGAAGGAGTTGGAAAGGGATCCCTTCTCCTGGAAGTAGGCTTAGCAGGGGGATCTGTGTTTATGGTCGTGCAAGTGCCCCTAGTCTCAAGAGACGCACGAGACAATGGGTCTATAGATTTCACTGATCCAGCCTATACTCCAGAGTTTGTGCTCAGAGGGGCACTGCTCAAGGTCTCCAATCAATATATGGGGGTGGGGGAAGTGGGGTGTCTCCCTGACCTGGGTTTGACTGGGGGTCTCATGGCTTTCTCCATGAAGTATTTCTTCAGTCAGAGCTCTCATCTCTTTGAGGTCTGGGGTAGAAAGGAGCAACAGATGCTTCACTTGGCAGAGATAATAGCTTCCCCAAGGCAGTAAAGGCAGTGCTGGTAACCATTGCTGACCAAAAAGGAGCAAGGACAAGAGACAGTTTTTGAATCCCAGAAACCTGGGCATAATCCTACTTCCAAAGGGGAGATGGAGAGGGTCTCCAGGGTGGGGAAACTAAGCTACACTAACTATACAGAAAACTATAAAACCACTAACTATATACAATTATATTTACAGAGATGAAGATAAACTATGAGGATAGCTCTGCACAATGGATGATTCCAACTCAGGCCAGGCAGTAGTAAAAAAGGAAATGGAGAAGCAGGTCAGTCCTCACCACCCCTTATGTGCTCGGTACCAAGCATGAGGGGAATCAGGCATATGATGTGCAGGTATACCCATATGTGGAGAACACATAGGGACCAGCACTCAAAGAAGACAGATGCGTTTTATTTCCTTGCTAGGACAGAATAGACTTGCATGCTTTAAGCTGTGAAATGGAAAGCAATAGGTTTTTGGGGTTTTTTTGCTGCCTCAAAATAGGTTTAAAAGTTGGGAGCTAGAAAGTAGGCAGACACCCTTTTGTGGTCAAGTAAATACAAGAGGCAAATCAGACACTCAGTCTTGAACGGCAGAGGCGTTACCCAAAGTAGTCCAGATTTAAGGAGAAGTCAGGATATAGAAAGAGTAATATTTGTTGCAATATAAGTTCAACCAAAAACATATGTACATGAACTTAAGGATACTACTACTTCTATAATTAAAACAACAATGGTTTGCCCCTTTTGGCATACATGGAATGCCAAACAGCATGAAGTTAAATGAAAACATGAAAAACGCATTCATCCTTGGTAAGCAGAAAACGTGAATGAGAAAACGAGCCATGTTGCTAGCAGGAAAGCAGAACATTCCTGGAGCTTTTGCTATTTTCACTGAAGAAAAGGAGCGAGGAAAGTCTGGGTGGGTAAGATGGAAACAGAGGGTGAATTAAGAAAATTTCAGTCCTCTACTTTAAGAAAGTTGTGAAGAAGGCAAGAGAGACTGGAAGGGAGAGCAGAAGAGATGTACAACAAGTCATTGCAGGAGACAGGGAAGCTGAAAACAATGTAAGGGGGGAACAAAATAAGCTATAAGTGGGCAAAAAGAAAAAATGGAGTGAGACTTTCATTGTAACCTTGTTAACTTTTCATTTAAAACATTTTTAAGGGAATAAAAGGCATGAGTACTATGTTTATAACATGTTTAAGCTGTAGGGCAGAGCAACTTTTTCACCCTGGCTGGAAGGTCTGTTTTCAAACCAGCTATTTTGTAATTTTTTCAAGCATTAAAATTAACCAACTCTTTATAACTGCAACTTTGAAGAACAAAAGATGGGAACTATTCACACTTCATGATCCCCATTGCTCAATACCAGTTTAGTTCCTATTGCCTTCCCCATCATGGTTGATTTACTACCTTGGTAAGTGGAATCACAGAATAAATTCACTCTTTAAGCATCTCAAAATCCAAGTAAATATTTCTCTACCACTTTGAAGGCCCAGGTTCTCATCCTTCATTGCATTTGCCATCTACAAGCTGCCTTTTCTGATGTCCTTTAAAATGTTTTGATAACATCTTGCCTATCCCTAAAATAAGTTTTTAATTTTCTCTATCAGCTGTTTTTCTCATTGCAAAGAGGAAGCATTGGGGACAAAAAAGATAACATATACAAAATATATGCTAGTCTAGTCAATAGATTAGATTTGGTTTGTTTGCAGATAAACAAGAATTATTGCTCATGTTCAAAACCACACATTTTGTGTTCATGTATCTGGAAAAATAAGGACAAAAACCAAAAACAAATACATCATGTTCAGCTTACTCAGTCTGATATCTTTAAGATCATGAAGCATAATCAACAAGAAAATATGTAACTAAATCCCTTTGAGTTACAATTACACACACTTTCCCGAAACTATGGTGGTAAAATTTTAAGTCTTACCTTCTCCATCCCTTCTGTCTCAACCTCCCCTCCCATCTTTCAGTTCTCCTTCCTAGGTCCATTTCATTCTATTTCCTCAGCACACAATTTCCAATAAAAAGAGAATCTAAACATGATCTTTATTTCGAATCTCCAATCTGTAGCTTTTGTATATCCTTTTCTGCTCCTGTACCTTCTAAGGGCTTGCCTACACTGGAAAGTTGCACCACTAACTATTAAAGAGATACAATCACCCTAGTGTGGGCAGTTATTTTGGTACAGCTATTTCAACTCAGGAAAGGGAATAACTATACCAACATAAGCCATCTACTTACTGGCATAACTGCATCTACCTTAGGGCTTTTATTGGCATAGCTATTTCAGTAAAATAATCACACTACTAACCTAAAATTATACTGACAAAAAACAAGTTTAGATCAGCCCCCCCCTACCCAAAAACCCACACTGTTCACAGCCAGACCTTTTACTAAACCCAGGAATGGTCAGCTCAGATGCTATATTAGGTTTTGAAAGCAGTCTTGAGTTATACTCAGTTTTACAGTTTGGGTGAATGGTGCACAAGGAGAAATGGTGGATTGGCCAAGGTCCCACATGATTTACTGTCCTATTGGATCAGAATCTAGGATATTCCTAGCTCCCAATCCTTTGCTTTAGCTACTATACTCACACAACCTATGCATACATTTATAAAATGAAACAACATTTAGCAACACTGAGAAGATTTGTTGAAAAATATGCTGGAAGTCTCCTAGTGCTCATCTGCACTGGCAGGCATATACACTTACAACATAGCAATCACGAATCGCAGCATGTCTCTTAAAATATTACATGCAATCTTAATTCTGTCATCCCAAGGGAGAGTCTTGGCACAACTCATTTGCTTTTTAGATCACAACATACAATCTTAGTGCTGGCTAGTTTAGTTAGAAGTATGAACATCTTCCAGTTCAGAGTTACAGGAAATTCATGCGGTAGCAGCATACCTGGAAGACAGACAAATTCTGACTCTCTTAATCTGGGCCTGCCACCAAATAGCACTTGTCATTGGAGGGTTATTCCTTCCAATGGGTGGAGATTTAACAGGCAGGCATGGGTTCACCTTACATCTACTATTGGCAAGAGTTGTTTATGCCTTTTTAATACATGCATCTAGCTATCATAAGAGCAATGAGCAAAATAAAAGAATGTTTCACCTTCTGCTAAAAGCCTAATAAGTAGCTCTGCCACCTCTGTGTCAACACCTGAGCCACAGTGCTAGAAGTGCTGGACATAGGGGAGCAGAACATCATGGCACAAGATGTGTAGGACAGATTCCCAAGTGCTTTTCATTTTTGTTGGGAATTGTTCCTAGGGAGTTATTATAACCTCTACTTATGTGCAAATTCAAGCTTCATATTTTATATGTCTGGCCAAATTTCCCCTTTCAAATTTCCATCTATATATTTTATTCCCAATAGCAGCTTATATTTCCTCATTTCACTTTAGATCTCATTCATGACCTTTGAATACACAAGCTGTCAACTCAGCATAATGATGAGACACATTTCCCAAGTCTGTTAATCTGGCAACGCTACTAGGGTATGTGAGCAAGGCTAAAAGCAGAGGTTTCAAAGGATGGTTTAAAGTAGGCTTCAGCTACTATCCTACCCTTGTCTAGTTTGAGTTCTTCGCATAAAGTTTAATGTAGGAGGTTTAAAAGGGGATCAAATTTGGTGCTTTTCCATATCATACACTGGATCTCATATAGGAATATATTTTTACTGTACCAATGCTTTGCATTTTCTAGGTTGGATTTTTTCCTAAACCATCCAGTATTTTTAGCTCTTAAAATTGTCTCTTTTAAGATAGCATTTGCTGCTAGACTGCTTTGATCTTAATGCATACAAAAAGGAGCATAATAGCAAAACCTTAAATAAACTGCTTACATTTAAGTATGGTCTCCCTTTAAAATTTAATCAGGATAGAACACAAAAAGAACAATGTTTCAGTCCCTGGGGTCCCAAATTCAAGAGAGGCGTATCTGAGAAACAGCTCTGTCTGCTTATCAGTCTTTTAGCAGCTACTGAACTATAAACTGTTATTTGATTTTTATGGTATTTATTTCTATGACTTTTGCTATATTTTTGATTAACAGTCTACAGCGATGCCAACAAATAAAGTATATAAGATCCACTAAAGCACATTTATAGAAGGTTAGAACCCAAACTGATTTTCAAGACACAATGAATTTGAAAACATGAGATATTTAATATGCCAACGAAAAGCAGTTTTTAGTAGAAGCCCAGTTATCTTGTAAATCTAAATTTGCAAGAATTTCCAGTATATGGAATTAAAATAAGGCAGGAACAGAGTTTAAAGGATTCTGCATATGGAAGTCATTCCATCCAACACATTCTTTACTATTTAAAGTACATTTGGACTCTGTGCACATTTTAGGGCATTTCCATTATTTGTGCTATAAAACCTTATGGATGCATTTTAGGCTGCTCACTCCATTTCATCAAGAAGTCAAAATGTCCTGTGTAAAATTTATTTTTTTAGTTAATACAGCAGCAAGACATGTAATAATGTGAAGACAAATTAGTTATTTAAGTAACAGCATCTAAGTTTAATGGCTGTTTCTATAAGCAAGCGCAGTGTCTGAATAAATCCCTGGGGAGCAAAGTGGAGAAAAATGAGACCAGATACAAAATGCAGATTATATAGAGTGATCTGCAATCCTTTTAAATACCTCTGAAAAAATGTGTATTTCACAAAATATAGTATTTCACTGCCTTTATTTCTGTTAACCAATATATATATGTTAGACATAGTTTTACTATAAGTATTGGGAGTTCATGTTAACTGAATGTATTATACTCTCCCCACAATTCTGTTCACCCATGTCAAGTATCCCATAACACTTTGCCTTACCAAACATAAGCTTTGGCTTAAGTAAATAGGAAAACTGTCAGGATCAGGACACGTGTGTTTTACCATAGCAACAGGTAGAGAGTTACTCTCACAGGCCAGTACTGGAATGTCTCAAAGAAAAAGGACAAGATATATAAAATTGTTCAACTTGGTACAAACCCAGGAGATGCCTTCATGCCCATTGATACCTGGAATGCTTGTTTTCAGAACAAAGACATAAGGGGTATGCTATGGTACCAGAAAAACAAGGTAGAAAGCAGATTGGTTAAATCTTGTTTCAGACGATGCATGCACACAATACCTTTTATTTGTAAACAGGATGGATATAAAAAGCATAGCTTTGGGAGTGTAACTTTGGGAGCACACCTTCTTGTAAGGTGAAGGTAACAACACTGCACACAATGGCTTCCTGGAAACTGGTATTATACTGAGCCTATCTTCTTGTACTATACTATTAACAACTTTGAGCAATAAACCCGTCTGATGTTATTGGGTCTCGAATGTATTTCTGAATGAAACAAAGTGTGGTCAAGCAGGTTTCAGAGTAGCAGCCATGTTAGTTTCTGTCTGCAAAAAGAACAGGAGTACTTGTGGCACCTTAGAGACTAACAAATTGGCTGTAGCCCACGAAAGCTTATGCTCAAATAAATTTGTTAGTCTCTAAGGTGCCGCAAGTACTCATGATCTTTTTGTGGTCAAGCATTACTAAGTCCACATATTTTGTGGATAAAAAAGTAGCATAAGGTTACTTCAGGTAGAACACTGGGTTCTATTCACAACTGTAAAATGTCAGACCCAAGACCCATCCACTTAGCCACACTGGTTTTGGATTAGCAAATATATTGGCTATCCTGTCAGTATCCACTGCTTCAGCCACCAGATGGCTCTCTTCTCTCAGGGCCAAGAATAGACTCCAGGAAGCCCTATCTCAAAAAAAGCTATCTTTGCTGTCTAACAAAGTCCTCAAAGTCACTTCTGGCAAAGCCAGAAATAGAACCCAGATGCCTTATATAGCAAAACAAACTCTTACCCACTTTACATATTTGCCATGTTACCTCAATGAATATGCAACTTGGCTATGCTGTCTATATAGTAGAGATACTCATTCACCTCTGCAATGTACCAAGACATATAATTTGCCTGGCAACTAATTGCACCTGGTGAGATCTACAGAGAAGGGGAATCCCATTAATTATTTCTTTGCTAAAAAAAATTCTCTACATTCTGGAATTTCTGACGTATCTTCAAGCTCCTTTGTTTTGCTTCCATGGGATAATTTTTAAAAAGGAGAAAATATTTCCTTTTTCGTATAAAATACATTTTAAAAACAGTTTAAGTATTTATGACAGTGGATGACAAACCTGCTCTAGCACTTTAATGCAGTGTGCTGTTATTCTAGATGTTCTACAGCAAGTCTTAGGGCAGTAGAAGATACCGACTAGTAGTTATTTTTCAGTTGCTCGAGAAGTGAGACTCTTTTGCATTCAGTACTTAAGGGCATGTTTGTAGTTAGAGAAGAACTCAACAAGTTAAATGGTTGGCTCTCATGTTCAAAGGACAAAGCTATCTTGGTCTCCAAAGGTCTTTCTACAATTAATGAATATTGTATCCTGCAAATCCAAACTTTCAGGCCAAGCCCTAGTCTACACTACGAGGTTAGGTAGAATTTAGCTGCATTAGGTTGATTCTATAAGCAATGTGTCTACACATCCAACCCCGTTCAGTCGACCTAAAGGGCTCTTAAAATTGATCATCCCTGAGAATAGCCACATGGTGGGGTGGGGGGAGGGGTGCTGCACATCCACCCGAAAACCGCAGCCCCTCCTTTTTAAACGGCAAACCCAACTGGCATTGCTTGCTATGGGAAAGGAGGGCGCTGCAGTTTGAAACCATTCCCACATGTTATGAAGGTGGAAGAAGCCAACCCTCCGTACCCTTTGGCTTACCATGGCTGCCTGGAAACCGAATTCTGTTGCCCAGCCATGTGTGATGTGTCACCATACCGGCAGGTGCTCAATATAAAAGGCAAAATGCGACCTTGTACCTAAAACACATGTGCGGTCTGCTGTAAATTGCTTGATTCACTGTGAAAGAGTCTCCCTTTTGTTCTCAGAAATGTATCTTCTTAAATTCCACTCTCCCTTTTTATCCCCGCGCAGGTGCAAATGTTTCTACACTCCCCCTATCATCTCCATCCCAGAGGTTATCACAGATTAGAAGGCAAAAAAAAATAAAAAATAAAAAAAAAACGCACTCGCGATGATGTTTTCCAAGCTCATGCAGTCCTCCCGCACTGATAGGGCACAGCTGAATGCATGGAGGCATACACTGACAGAGGCCAGGAAAGCATACAGTGAGCGTGATCAGCAGAGGCAGGAGGTGATGTTGAGGCTAATGGGGGAGCAAACGGACATGCTCAGGCATCTGGTGGAGCAGCAGGTAAGGCAACAAGAGCACAGACCGCCATATCATCCACCGTATAACTGCCTGCCCTCCTCCCCAAGTTCCATGTCCTCCTCACCCAGATGCCCAAGAACGCGGGGGGGGGGGAGGAGGCTCCCGGCACCCAGCCACTCCACTCCAGAGGATGGCCCAAGCAACAGAAGGCTGTCATTGAGTTTTGATTTGTAGTGTGGCTACAATAAGCAATGTGGCCTTGTCCTTCCCTCCTCTCCCACCCCACCTGGGCTACCTTGTCAGTTATCTCACTTTTATTTTAATTAATAAAGAAAGAATGCATGGTTTCAAAACAATAGTGACTTTATTTCCTTTGCCAGCTGTGATCAAAGGGGGGAGGGTGGTTGGCTTACAGGGAATTAAAATCAACAAAAGGGATGGGTTTGCATCAAGGAGAAACATACACAACTGTCACACCATAGCCTGGGCAGTGATGAAACTAGTTTTCAAACCCTCTCTGATGCACAGCATGCCTAGCTGTGCTCTTCTAATCACCCTTGTGTCTGGCTGCTCAAAATCGGTCACCAGGCGATTTGCCTCAACCTCCCAACCCATAAATGTCTCCCCCTTACTCTCACAGATATTATGGAGCACACAGCAAGCAGCAATAACAATGGGAATATTGGTTGCACTGAGGTTTCACCTAGTCAGCAAACAGCGCCAGTGAGCTTTTAAACGTCCAACGGCACATTCTACCACCATTCTGCACTTGCTCAGCCTATAGTTGAACTGCTCCTTACTACTGTCCAGGCTGCCTGTGTATGGCTTCATGAGCCATGGGAGCAAGTGATAGGCTGGATCTCCACGGATAACTATTGGCATTTCAACATCCCCAACAATAATTTTCTGGTCTGGGAAGTAAGTCCCTTCTTGCAGCTGTTCAAACAGCCCGGAGTTCCTAAAGATGCGAGTGTCATACACCTTTTCCGGCCATCCCACGTTGATGTCGGTGAAACATCCTTTGTGATCCACCAGGGATCCTTTGTGAACCACCACATGTTTTTACCCCATTAGGCATTGGGAGCTTAACCCAGAATTCCAATGGGCAGCAGAGACTGCAGGGACTGTGAGATAGCTACCCACAGTGCACCACTCCGTGAGTCGATGTTAGCCATGGTACTGAGGACACACTCCGCCGACTTAATGCGCTTAGTGGGGACATACACAATCGACTGTATAAAATCGCTGTCTAAAGATCGACTTCTGTAAAATCGACCTAATTTCGTAGTGTAGACATACCCTTTGAAAAATAAGACAACAGATTCATACCATGTGAGCTGCAGAAAATATACCAATTCCAAAACAGGCAGTTTTCTTCGACAGAAAAGAGGTCAGAGTTTGAGACACTTCAGTAAAACTAAAGCGTGTTCCTGATCTGCATAGCAGCTGTTAGTCATCTCTATGTTATTTGACCATATTACAGTTCCAAATAAAACAATTATATCAATGTTGCGATCCTTTAATATCTGACATTTAATACCAGCCAATCAAATTAAAAAAGTAACACTTCAAACCGACAGAAGGAAACACTTTACGCAATGCATAAGTAGCTTAAGGAATAACTCACTGCCACAAGGTGTCAGAGACACCAAGAACATCACCAAGAAAGGCACTTAGAGTAATATGGTGGTCTTTACTGCCCACCAAGTGGCCCCTCGTGGCTATGGTTGCATCTGTGGCTGTCCTGCCTCTATTTCCCTTCATCCAGGCCCCTTTAAGAACTCACACAGTCTCTAGTGACCCACCAAGCTCAATCCTTTAATTCCACCAGTTCTCCTCGGGCTGTCAACAGAGTCAAATATCGAACTCAAAAGTACAAAACAATTTTTTAGTTCATCTTTCCTTCTTTAACTATGCAAGATCCTGTTGGTGTCACTAGGCATAGCTACCAGGTAACTCGTGAGAGTGGAAGGCCAAAAGTGCCGATGAAGCTCTTCTGCTCTGGGCCTACCTGAACCACAGAACTCCATCGTGTGAACTCTCACCTACTTCTGTGCTAACTGCTTACATGCTGAAGCAGAAATATAAGAGTCAGCTTTTCTCTAGCATACAGCTGCTGTTTTGCTCAGACTGCTGTGAACAGGCCTTGCAAGGCCAAGAGATAAGCAGGCGAAGGGAAAGTTTCTAACATGCACACTGCGTACCTGCTGTAACTGTTGTCTGGAAGGGAGGGTTAAGGGTGAAATAGACAAAGGCTTGCACAGAAACTGCTTGGAATATAAAAGGGAAAATGTTATTTGTATGTGTTGCACTTGATTTGAGACATGCTGGTCTCCTAGTGCCTTTTCAGAGCTCTGAAATAAACTTGGCTTGCTTTCTCCCCTCGGTGTCTTTATTGGTGCCAAGCACACCGGGCAACGAATTCCTGTTTGCCATCTCGGGGCCCAGTTCTGGGCAGGCAACAATCCCAACTTGCTCCTCAAAGCTGCTCCTTCCACCAGCCCCAGCTCCACAGTCTCCTGAGCAGCCTGCTAGGCCTCCAGCCTCTGGTTGTCTCAGCTACTCTCTCAACCACACACCAGCCGCCTCTTCTCCCCCACACAGCTTCCTGCTGCCTTTTATATTAATAACCTGATTCCTCTCAGGTGGGGCTCACCTTGTAATCAAACCTGGCTTATCACCAGGCTCTCCATAGGCAAGCCAGCTTATTACAGACATTTTATATGTACAGCCACAGTATATATTTTAGCTGATTAAAGAGATAGGAACACTCATTCTTCTAGGCATAATCCACCACTAATTGGAGAAGGATTTAAGTAACTTCCTATGGATAGGTGTGATGGGGTATACCTGTCCCTCATTGGACAGGAAGGGGTTAACCCCATACTGTGGGCTGAGGAAGCCATGCCCCATCGCCCCTGCTGGGTAGGCTCCTACTGGAACCACAGTATAAAAGGGAGCAATACAGCTCAGTCTGGGCTGACCGTTGAGGAGAGAGGATGTGCACTGCAAGCGCCTGCACCCCGGAGCTGTCGGCGCCCCAGACCACAGAGGCCAAGCACACTGAGACCCTGGAGGATAGCTGACTGCCCACGGAAGCCCCCGAGGGGACGGAGTCTCCAGGAATTTTGCTGGTCAGCTACCCCAGAGAAGCAGAGGACCTGAGGACTATGGAGCAGGTAGGCAGGGTAGAAAGTGGCTCAAGGGAACCAGACTTTGGTCTGGTAGTGGAATCATGAACCGGGTCAGCATGTTTTGGACAGATCTCTGCTGACCCAGTAGTGAATACACTTGCAGCTGACAGGGCCCTGGACTGGCACCTGGTGGAGTCGGGAGGGCCTGGATCATCCTGCCCAAGCTGCCAATCCACTCCTGGGTGGCGGCCCACCCTCTTTGCCTGGCTGCCAGGCCACACTGCCTTGCACAGGAGGGCAGTTTGCCTGCCCAAGAAGAATGTCAGACACCGGGTCTGCAATAGGAATGTGCCACAGAGATCCAGAGCAAGGAACAATGATCAGTCACTACTTATACCCAAGGGCTTAAAACACATGGGATTCAGTGGTTGGATCCAATCACAACATACTGGTGTGTCCATCCAGAGTGTGGGACTGGACCCAGTTTAGATAACTATTAAAAAGGAATAGGAATCTTACTGCTTTAATGATTCTCTACTCTGTTTACTACACAAAGGAGTGAATGCATTTTACTATAATCCATAGTTGGCAGCAATTACTTAAGATCTTTAAAAGCATGCATTAGCCTAATGAAAAGCATTTTTGTAGAGAAATGATTGATAATCCATTGCAGAAAAACGCTACAAAAATGTTAGAGCAAATGCAAATGCTTAATCTGTAACAGACAACAATCAGCCACAGCAGAAAACTGCCTTAAAAAATGAACTACCAAATAGGATGAACTTCAGCTCTCAGGAACAGCAGTGAACTTCTTCTCCGTATGAAAGATCAGAAGGAAGCTGCAGACAAAAGTGAAGACCTTTTCTGTTGTTGCTTTTCATTTAACCAGAACTGCTGGAGCTCAAAACATTTTTCACATTATGTTTCAACACCCCTCTGAGGTAAAGACATACTATTCCCATTTTACAGGGGCAAACAGGCAGGCTGACAAAAGGTAGGACTTGCCCAGTATAATAAAGGAAGTATATGGCAGAATCAGAAATAGACTCATCAGGACCTATCTTCTTAGCATGTATTCTTGAAGAGGTTTTTCATTTCCTGCATTGTGGTGTGACACATCAGCACTAACAGTTATCCAGAAGAGCCATAGCAATTTGTCTCACTAGAAATTACGTTAAGTCCACTTCATTGCATGCAGCCGCTGCCAGAAGTGACGTTCAGTTATTGGGGCCTGATCTATATTATAAAGTTTTACCAGAAAAACTTTCCCTGTATCAGCACTGTATTGTATGCTTCCATACTTAAAGTTGAGTCCTGCCAAGAAAACCCTCAACCACTTATGACACTCAAGTTAAACCAGCTCGGTGAGCGACATAAGCCCTCTGTCGGTATAGTTCTACAAACACAATGCCTGCATGGAAGCAGAAGTACCTGTACTGATGTAAGCAGTCCTCTAGCAACAAGCAATGACTGCTCTGGTTGAGCTTTTGAACTCCACTGCCCAGGGGTCACAGTTAAAGCCCTGCAAATCTGCAGATATCTGCTTTATATCTGTGGATGCAGCTATCCACAGTCCATGTTTGCAGATCAGGTGCAGATACACTTTTTTTATCCACGCATGACTGGAAGTCTTCCTCCTGTTTAAAATCCCCAGCCCTGGAAATGTCTCTTTTCTGCCATTTCTACAAGCATGGCTCCAGCTCACCCTCTTGCTACTGCGTGACCCAGGAATGAAGTCCTAGATTTCCTCAGAGTGTCAGGAGAGGAAGGTGTGCAGCAACAGCTGCAGAATTCCCTCCGGAATAAAGATTTTTGCTGACACCGCAAAAATCCATGGAGATAATGGGGTACAGCAGGGATTAGGACCAATGATAGGAAAAGGAGGAGGAGCTGCAGCAGGCTTATCCAAAGTCAAGAGCAGAATCTCAAGTTCAGTATTGCCCCCAAGACCTGCCCCTATGATGACCAGCTTGATGTTGTACTGAGTGGGGATCCCACCAACACCCTGAGATTTGGACACCCAAAAGCTGTAGGGGAAGACCCTCTGGAACTGGCAACCCAGGAGATCACTGAGAATGGGGATACAGATGGTGCTGGGATAGCCAAGAGCTCTTCAAGTCTCAGCTGGACCCACAGAGCCAATCAGTGAGGAAGTGGACTCTGGTAGGTGTAATTTAATAGGACTCCCCATAAATGCAGGCCATTTTGTTTATCTTTTCTAGGCCCCCCCCGAAACACTTTGCCACAGCTCCCCCATCAAAGCACTGGAATGGGTTACCTAGGGAGGTGGTGGAATCTCCTTCCTTAGAGGTTTTTAAGGTCAGGCTTGACAAAGCCCTGGCTGGGATGATTTAGTTGGGAATTGGTCCTGCTTTGAGCAGGAGGTTGGAGTAGATGACTTCCTGAGGTCCCTCCCAATCCTGATATTCTAGGATTCTATGAAAATGGTGACCAATTCTGCATGGGGCCAAAGGAAGTCTGTTTTCAACTAGCGGCCTTATTTTAAAAGCATGAAATGGCTGTACTATGCAATAGTCAAAAAGATTGTAAAAACAGCCCAAAAGCATTCCCAAATACATTATTTTACAGAAAACGCTTGCTTGCAAACCACAGAAAGCCACATTTAATGGACACAAAAACAGAGCACTTCCTCTGATTTCAAAGTGAAAGCCTACATACGACTTACAGATCTTTCAGTGAAACCGGTTACTAAGCACTTCCAAGTGTGTACATTTACAGACTGGGGTTACATTTAAAAAAAAAAAAAAAAAGGGGTGAAAATGCGTGATCAACTCAGGTTTTGGCTTAGACAGACTAACTTCACTAGCCAGCAGTCACAGTGCACTTGTGCTGCTGGTTAAGAAGCTGGTTTACTTGAGTATATGAAACTTTTCAGTCCACTGGCTCATCACTGAATTTTTCCAGCAAGTAGCATTTAACTTTTGCCAGGACATTTTTAGGCAGAGCTGCCTTTGTTTCTCCACCACAATAGGAGATCTTCCCACACTACTCTGTAAGGACCTCTTCAGGGATCATTGCTGAGAAGAGCTCAGAAGCATGACCCCAGGTGACAGCCAGAAATCTAAAGCAGCTCACTTCTCTGCCCTCATGATTAATACATCCTCATGGCTCATGACTGCCTGTAGTAAGTTTCGCAGTCTTTACTACACCTGAGAGTGTACTGTTAAAAATTAATAAAAGACTAGTGATTGTGAACCTCTTTAAAATAAATCAACAGCCCAAGGGAAGAAGTGCAGAGCTGAAGTACTTATCTTCTGTCCTACCTCTCCACCCCACACCTAACACTGGCTCTCTCTATTTATCAGTGACCTCGGCTGCAGTATCCTTAAACTATGTCCCTTTTTACACCAGCTGACAGCCTAAGCATGATAAGAAGGAAAAGGAAACTGACAGGGAAGACATTCTCCAAATCAGTGCAAAGTGCTGAGTCTGGGGCAAGTGAGACTGGTGACTGGAGGAAACATATGCTGGAGGGGATAAAGCCAGACCAAGAGGTGCACCAAGACACGCTGAAGCTGTTGAAACAGACTCAGCTGCTAGAGCACATTATGGATCAAAGCACCTAAAGACAAACTCCACAGCAGCTACTACACAGCAAGGAGAACGACTCCTCCTAGCTCAGGCCAAACACCCCTCTCCTCAAAACTCCAGTCCCCACAGCAGCATTATCCCTTTCATTTAGCCCCACAGCACAATAATGAGAACTGCTTAGGCTACACCAACTGCAACCTGTCAGTCATGCAGTTGAGTGTGGATGGTACCTTGCACTTACAAGAAAGTAAGTGGCACCTAATAAAATTCTGTTTTGTGAAAACCCAGATTTCCTGTGTCTTACAATGTGGAAATGTGGATCCCCAAAAGCAATAACCTCCCGCCCCCTCCAAAAAAAAAAAAAAAAATAAATAAATTGAGAAACCAGCTAAATTACTGTCTGGATACTGCAAGATGCGTCTTAAAGCTTCCCTTACCAGGACAGAACTTGCAGTGGCCTTAGTAATTAGCCCCATCTCAGGCTACTCAAAAGCAACAGACGGCCTGTCCACCTCATCCCTCCACTCTAGCAATAACCTTCTCCCGCTTGGCCACGAGATATTATGCAATACACAGCATGCAGCAACAACATCTGCACCTTGCCTCCATCTAACCTTGTCATGAGACATCTCTACTTCCCCTTCAATCTTGCAAAGGCATGCTCCACAGCCATCCTGGACTTGCCCAGACAATAGTCAGATCTTTCCTTGCTTCTGTCCTAGTGTTTGGGGTATGACATCATGAGACAGAGAAGCAATAGGCTGGGGCCCTTGAGAATCTCCATCAGCATTGCAACCTCATTAATGTCAACAGGCCAGTCCAGGAAAATTGTCCCTGCTTTCAGCTTATCACAAATTTCTGCATTTCTAAAGGTGCAAGCATAACAGACTTTTCTTCACCGCCACTAATGTTAGTAAATGGTCATTGGTGATCCACCAATGTTTATGTAACTATGGAGAAGTACTCCTTTTAGTTTATACACTCAGAGGCAAGGTGAGAGTGAGGACACAGAGTGGGGTTATGGATCCTGTCTATCACCCCACCACAGTAAATCCATCTATTCTTTTTGGCACATTATCCGAGTGACAATCTTTGTTTAATTGCCTTGCACACCTAGATGATGACTGCCCTGAATACCAAACTGATTGCCCGCAGACTAATTGCAATTTAGGTTTGCAAGCTTCCAGATAGCGCTCACCAATACTTACCACCCATTTCGCCACTGTCATCAGTTTTAGGCATTTACATTCAGATAAATAATTAATGATTAAGTAGATCTAAAATCCAGAATGCCTAGCAGTCAAAGTCAATCATATGAGATACATAAATATTGCTGTTATATTGGCTGCCCATAGGGACAGATAGAATCAGTACATACAGACTTGGAACAATTAGTGGCATTTCATATGCGCTGTCAGTGCCAAATCCTGAGCATAAAATCTCTGTGCAAAATGTCAGTCTCGCAAAGATCTGACCTTCCTTCCATCATTCGTTATAGTCAAAAGTTGCATTACATGCTTTTTGGCCAAGTCGTCAGCTGGACAAAACCACCCCAGCACAAAACTTTCACGGCCATGCAAAGGGATGCATACCCTGACCCTACCCGGCACCACCCCAGAGATTCACAAAGATTGAGCCAGCTCTGGGAACTTCACTCCACGATGCCTGGTGTGATACCATCAACTGTGGTCAGTCTGCCTGGCGCAACGGTCCCCAGCATGTTGTGTGTGTGTGATGTATTCAAAGGTTACAGCTTTTGTGGACATTGGTTTAAGAGGGTTTGAGGTTCATGAAAATAAGAAAGGGGGACTGTACATATTGGGGTCCAGGAAGTGGGCGGGCATAAGCCCGCCCACTGCTAAAGGGTCCCCCCCCAGCCTAAGGGGAGGCCCCACAGGGCCTGAAACCCAAAAAATTATGGGGGACAACTAAAGTAATAACAAGGACAGGAGTGTGGTCACTGGTCAGGGGGACTGTAGCGGGGTGGTTACCCCGCTCCTGCCTGAGGGGTTTAAAACAGCCCTGGCAGAGGGCTGTGGCAAAGAGAAAAGCTACTGGGCTGATTGGGGAAGTAGCCACAGCTGGGCCACACCCCAATCAGGCCCCAGCTGGCCTGTACAAGAAGGCTGGGAGCCAAGAGCTCAACAGTCTCTCTCTGAAGGCAGAGAGAGGTTCTGGCTGCAGCAAGCTACAGACAGGGTACCTGAGTGGAGCAGGGCTAGGGACAGGCTGAGGAGCTCCAGCCTGGAAAGCCGCAGGCTGCGGCCTAGCGGAAGGCCAAGGGGTACTGGGAGTTGCAGAGGGCAGCCCAGAGCTAGGCGAAGGCAGCAGGTCCAAACCCCACCTTGCCAATGATGAGTGGCCTATACTGTAGTCTGCCCCAGGGAACGGGGGCCAAATGGTGACTGGCAGTAGCCTTATTCTGAGGTGAGGTAGGGATAGTGGGTGGGGGTTCCCTGGTGAGGAGAGACCCTAGTACTGAGGGATGTACTGCTGGGGGGACAGCACCCCAGATATAAGGGCACCGGGGTCCAGAAGGGACACTGGCCTGCAGGGGGTGCTCCAGGACGCTGGAAGAGCTAATTCCCAGAAGTCACCAGCAGAGGCGCCAAAGGGGTGAGTCCGCTCCTCTACACGGACCAATTTCCTTCCAGATCTGCTGAAATTTACATTCTGGTTTACACCATGGTGACTGGCTTCCACTTTTGAATGAGTAACATTTTAGGAAGTAAAGAACCTTCCTATAATATTTATTGAAAGATAGAAGCAGACAAATTTTTTTACTTCAGTTGAATCAGAAGTTCCCGTAAAACCGGTGAATTTGTATTGTGTGTTCTTTTCAAGTCAACTTTCTGTCTCTCAGCTATTAGTGCTACGAAGGCCAACGCCTTACTTTGCCTGACTGTATATATAGTAAGGCCATGCTGCATCTATTGCTGGGTACTAGATGCATTTCACATGCATGTGAAAGTCAAACCAAAATAAAGCTGAGTTACCATAGATTTCACACCTTCCCCTAGCCCCATCTCTTAAACACCATTTACAACATTTTGAAAGTGTGCCAGAAGTCTTAAAGACACACACACACTATCCCACTCGTGGTGAGGAGTCACAAAGTTTCACAAATGTGTCTGCTTTGTTTTTCCAGGCAGTTCTGCCCTGATATTTTGGACTGATGCATAGTATGAGGCCTTAATCCAAGATATGTTGGGAAAAAAAATATGAATGAGGTTAGTGTCTACGAATATACAGAGAGTGATGAGCAAAACCACGTGATCACAGGCATCGTACTAAAGTACGTCCCTGCTCCTGCAAGCCACACTTAGGGTAGGTCTACACTACCCAGTAGTTCGGCGGCAAGCAAATCGAACTTCTGGGTTCGACTTATCGCGTCTTGTCTGGACGAGATAAGTCAAACCCGGAAGTGCTCGCCGTCGACTGCGGTACTCCAGCTCGGCGAGAGAAGTACCGCGAAGTCGACGGGGGAGCCTGCCTGCTGCGTCTGGACCGAGGTAGGTGCGAACTAAGGTACTTCGAACTTCAGCTACGATATTCACATAGCTGAAGTTGCGTACCTTAGTTCAAATTGGGGGGTTAGTGTAGACCTGCCCTTAGTTTTGAGAAAGCTGTTCAATGTATTGTTGATGAGAGAACAAAGTAGAATTTCTCATCTGGAATCTCCCCCATCAATGCAGTACTCACCCTGGTGTGACAGCAGGTGGGATTACCAGTATTAGCTTAAGCTGTGCTTCATGGAGAGCTTCTGAGAGGTGAGTGAGCAAATGAATCAGCTCCCTGGAATACAAACACATTGTTAGGCTACAGACAATAGACGTGGCATGATATTCGCATGAGTAATTTAAAAAGTAAAACTAGAGGTAAAGACATGCAACAGGCAGTACATCCTATCTGGAAGTCTTGTAGCGGGTGAAACATTCTAGGCAGATTTGTCAAGGCATGCCCTCTTCCAGCATCACTAAATATACAACACTGCTGGAGGTACTCCTATACTTATAATAGGTTATCACAGTAGAGCTAAAATTTTTCCATTTTTTGTTGTAATTTTAATTTTTCCATTTTCACATGTAAATTCTCAACTGAAATGTACATTTTGGAATTTCCCCCGGGACGGCTCCTGAAAAACAAAGACAATGGTGTGCGTATGTGTATCAACTATATTCTCATCAGAAGGGGTTATCCCTTCAGTTCATGTTCTTACTGAAGAGACTTAAGCCAAGCAATAGAACTGAATTCTGTTCTGGAACAGACAGCTGTTGAGCAGATTCAGATGGTCATTGTACTGTTGAATTTAAGGTTAGTGGAATATGTGAAGATGCTTTCAGCAAGCCATGCAATCTTCAAAGCGTTTTGAGGCCTCAAGAAAATGTGGATTTTTTAGAAACCTTTCTACCTATACATTTTCTGTACTTTAAAAAAAAAAAAAATTCTTACCCTGTATGCACAAAAATCAGATTTTTGTTTCAAGAGTTCGCTGACCCTGCCCTACCTGAAATCATCACCCTCTATTTGTGGCACAATTTAAATGTTCCCACATCAGCCAGTTCTTATAAATCATTAGGATGTCAGGTGGAAAATAAAGTAAAAGAAACAAGTAAACTCTTAGGCCTGGTCTCCACTACACAGTTAGGTTGACATAAGGCAGCTTACATTGACCTAATTATGTCAGTGTCTACACTACAGCCTTGATCCCACCAATGTAAATGCCCTCCTACACCGGCGTAATAACTCCACCTCCACGAGAGGCATAGGGCTCACATCAGTATAGTTAGGGTGACACTTGGAATGTTGGTAGTCCAGGTCGTCGTGGGAAGGGGGGCTGAGAAGCCCAGGTGGCTCCCCGCCACAGCTCCCAGCAAAGAACAGAGAACAAAGGGGGTGGCAGCCCACCAGGAGCCCGGGAGCCTGTGAGGCAGCTGCCATTGGAGCTGAGACTAGGCTCTCAGCTCCCCCACTAACCCCAGAGGGGCAGTGTGAAGCACTCCTGGTGAGGACCCGCACCACCGACCCAAGGAGGGTAGTGTAGACATGCACCACTGCAGTAATTACTAATATAGGTCGACTTAAGTTTCTAGTTTAGACATACCCTGAAAGATCCTCTTTTAGAAAGCTACCATCAGTAATATAATGAAGAGAAATCATATGTAGAAGCAGAACTGTTGTTTTTCAGATACATTTGTTTTATTCTTCAGTTCCCTCATGAAACACTGAGTGCAAGGATCAACTGGCTACACAGGCAGTGTCAAAAATCTTCCAATATTAAAGTTATGCTGTAATTTTCTCACAGTTAGGTGAAGTGGATGATTTATCAGTAAACTACATAGAGATAAGATGTAGAAATTAAGTTTAATGACTTTTAGCAGCTCAAGCAGAGTCCTTTATTACTTTCACTTCACAAATTAAATACTGTCCCTCTGTGTGCGTTCCTTAAGTCATCTGATTCATCAGAACAAAGTCAACTTCCCTATTTAGCCATAGGCAAGGTGGAAGCAGACAGATGAGCTGAACAGGGAATTTAAAGTCTCTGTAGTTACACCGCAAACCTACAATGAACAAGTCAGAGCAAAGAGAAAATTCCCAACTATAATACTATCTAAGAACACAGACTTCTAGCAATTGTGGTGTAAATTTTGGTTTGAGAGCCAAATGGTTATTGCCAGAATTAAACCTAAATTGCGCTGGTGCAAGAGACACTTTGATGGTACCTGTTTACTCATTTTGCTTACATTGAACAAGAAAAAGATCCCTACGATCCGAAGGTACACGAGTGGGAGGCAGGTCATTTAGCAACGGCCATCCTAAACTGTTCATTCCACTTACTAGGTTACATTAGAACTGAAATCCCAGAAACAGACTAATTTTGTGTACAGTAATCCACTCCAGCTGTATGATGGGAGGGGAGAAGGAGTCCATCTCCCCTCCCTCCCTCCCTCCTCTCTTCCCCTGGTACCTGATTATTCACCCAGAGATTTTTCTTAAGTCAGTCATCCTCTCTACAGTTAAGATTTTCACTTGGGGGTAGATTATATAACTCTGCAACAGTAGCCAAAGGAAGAAAATCTGAGCACTTTTTCAGACAACATGGCTGAAACTGCCTCTGGAGTTTGCCAATAACTCTGCAATCTCAGTTGTGGCAAAAGTGGCAAACAGGAGATTCCTTCTTTACTCCCAAGAGCCTAGTACACTGCTTCTGCAGCATCCTCACCTCTCTGGAGTTTAAATGACACCTGGTTGCCTCGGGACAAAACATTGCACTGAAATACCACTGAACCATTCCACTTGTCACTATCTTACATATATTCCCTCTCCCATCCAGAGCAAAACACTAGATTGCAAGTAATCACGAGTGTCAGTTTTCTTCATTTGCCATATTTACAGTCTCCATTCTCATTCTGGAAGAGTAAGAACTGCCTTTCCCATCCCTCAGTGTATGTATTCCACAGTTAGAGCACCACTATCCAGTCAAACGAGTCATTGATTTAAATACAGCATAAGAGAATCCCTACCCTAAGCTGTAGCCACCCTTTCCATGAAAAGGAATACAAGAGTGACAGTACCACCACATCTTCACACACAAGTCAGAAGCTCCTGCCTTTTATATTCCTACCAACCAAAACATCTCAATCCCCCGTACCTGCCTCATTTCCCCCAAATACCTGTTAAGACAACTGGACTTTGCAGCATAGCAGGGAGGTTAAATCAGGCCAATTTTGAACCAAATACACTGGTGGAGTAGGGTAGATGGGGGATGATGCGAGCGAATGCAAAAACCAAAGGGTTCCCCTGTAGGACACCTTGCTGGCAGTTTTCAGAGGGGCTGCAGCTCAAGAGCACCAGCAACTGGATGCAGTGTGGTACGTGGAAGAGTTGCTCCATCAGGTAAGGAAGTCCCAGATCATTTACCGCTTTATAGGGGAAAATCAGCGCCTTGTCCACCACCTAAATCATGTGCTTTTAATCTCCACTTCCAAATGGATGTAGAGGTGTAACCCCCTGTAGAGTGCCTTGCAGTAAAATCCAGTCTTCAAATGGGAAAGGCACAAAGCACCATGCTTAGGTCTGGACCTGTGAGGGAACGTCACAGCCTCCTGACCCAATACAGGGAAAAAAGTGGTCTAAGTCGCTGCTGTTATTTGGTAGCCAGCATCTGGAACACTAACCAGAACCTTGAGTTATCAAATTATTATTAAATATTAAATTACAAGTGCTGCCAAAATGCCCTCCATCAAGGTCCCCCGCCACCATCTCGCCATATAATCCTCAACAAAAACTACATTAAGATGGAGTCACAGCTCCCAGTTTGTAGCAGTAATTTAAGGGCCAACATTTCAGGGATGTTGTAATGCTTTATTTAGGGACAATTGCAAGCCTTAGAAATTCAGAATTAAGGTTACACTAAAACAAATCCAAATATGTTAAGTTAAGAAAGATAGTTAAGGCACCCAAACAATCTTAACGCTGTCCTGGAGTAACAACTTGCAATAACCAGGTGATTATGATTAAGGCATTTTTATTTGCCATTGCAGATTAGAAGAAACTGATTTTTAATGTCATGTTAGAATTCATGAATCTATGAAAAACTAAGGCCAGAATGGAACAACTGTGATCATCTAGTCTGACCTCCTGTGGAGCACAGGCCATAGCTGATCCCCAAAATAATTCCTAGAGCATCTTTTAGAAAATCTTGATTAAAAATTATTATTAGTGTCTTCATGTTCAAAGTTTCACCTGAACATTGATCCCCTTAACATCCTTGAAAGATTTACCTGTTAGTCACTTTCTAGAGACGATTTATGGCACGGTAGTGTTCCTTGCAGGCATGCACACGCAGCCACCCACCCACCCTTTCCACATGACAGATCACTGACAAAAGGTAGGATTAGAATTCAGGGCTTCCTGAATTCTTATGTCCCATCCCTGTTTGGCCTCTCTATATAAAAAAGCTGAGTAATGCCACTGCAGATTTCCTCAGAATGTCAGATCATCTCAGGGACCCAAGTAACTTGGCTTGTTAGAGCTTCACTGCACATATCAAAATTCCATATTTGGCCTATGGCGAGTCGGGGAGGAAAGTAACAGCAGAAGAATTGCAGCTTCATGTGCAAAAAACAGGATTTACAAACTGGCCCACTAACCTGTCAAGCTCTCTCTCCAGCCCATGAGAGCTTTATGCTGAATAAGACAGGATTAATGATTAATGCTTAAAGACTTCATTTAGGCACACTCCCATTTGTCAACCAAGATAGATGATTTAAATCAAGTGTGCACTCTCCCATCTTCCCTAAACAGCAACAGCTGAATGTCCATGTACAGCATGCTATAAATTAAAACTTTAGTGTCCCAGTAGTGCTCTATAGTGTCTTAAAACAATATTTTCACATATTACCACTGACAATTTTGAAAGAAAAACTACTGTCTCACATTTTAAAAGTTATAATGAGGTACAGTATGATGGGAACAGAAATGGTCGTTAGGCAAAGACTTCATTAAATATTTATGATATATTTCACCATTGTCAAATTTAACTTCAGAGATGCCTCTAAAACATTGGAAGTTTTAAGAATCTATCTTGAACCAATTAAGATCTACCATTTCCCTACTCTTCCAGGGCTTCTATTATCGCTGGCATAATGAAGGTCAATTTTCTAAACATCCACAGTTTCAAACTCTACATTTGCCCCCTATAAAATTTAAGTATCTGTCCACACATTTTGGCATCTGAGATTTTTCTTTATTACTGCAGTTCATGACAACACTGACCTTAGAATACACAGTTGGTCTTAATGCACAGTACTTGCACTTCAGCATATTTGAAGTCTGCCATGGGGCATGTTATCAGAAGCCCGTTACATCCTCCGCTATATTTATGTGACCCTTTGAAATTCAGCAAGTTTCTAACTTTAGCCTTTCTATAAGGTTGGTAGTCAGTAGTCCCTGAATTTAATGACCTGTCCGGGAAATTGGACAGAGTAAAGCTGTCTACTTAATTAAGAAATTGTCCTTTCATGCCACTTCATTCCCTAGTTAATACCAGGAAACTAGAGTGAATTACAGCAAATCTTTGATTAATAATTAATCCTTGGAAGAGTAACCTGAAGAATGGAATTGCCAGCACAGGTTTTTGTTGCTTTACTCCCACCAACAATTAATAAGATGCCTGAAGGTCATCTTCGGTAGGAAGCCAAGCTCCTGCAGCACATTGTGAGAAAAGCATCTTTTCCAAGCAGCATTCGTGAGCTGGTGGTGCCACCTATCAGCAAATGGCTGCCTGAATGACAGGAATAAACTACACATGTGGAATCTCCAAGTCTAGTATGACATTGAGTGGTATATATTCAGGCCTCTACAACAAACTGATCCAGGACATTTGGGGAAAAGAACAGAATAAAAATTCAGTGAATTTTTAGGTATCAGATTAGTGAAAGAATCTGTCCAGCAAGCAACCAACTGCCTGAGAAGAGACAGGGAAAAGAGTGCCACTCGGCCCTCTAAACATTTCTCTGGTTACATTTCTCAAGCCAAATGCTACAGGATGAGAAGCTTGTGGAATTTTATTCTTCAAGCCTGCCAAGGAATTTTTGCTGTTGTTGAGTGATATAAAGAAAGTCACTTTGGAGTCAATTAGGAGTCACTCTTGAGGGAAAGCAGTTACCTTGTCAGAAAACTAGATTTTCTTCCACATTCCCTACCTCACATGAAGCAAAAGAACCTAATATTAGACTGAAGATCTGTCCATTGTACTGTGGAGTTCTGCAGAAAGGCTAAACGCAGTGTAAAAATATCCCACTCATTAACAGAAACAGGAGTTTACTTGCTGTGTAGGACTCTGAAATGAAGAGAAGATTAGCAAGATTTCCCCCCCTCATCTTTAATTGCTTCTAGTGGTTCTCAGCACAAGAGTGTAAATAGGCAACAAGTGGATGCCGCAAGAGGCTAGCCTGTATAAAGAGCACAGGATGACTGAAGGAAAAGAAGACCCTTAGTTCACAAATCAGTAGCAGGTGGGCATACTGTGGAAAGAATGTTGTTAACGTTAGATCATATGGTTTCCATATTTGTGGAAACATTGGGTCTTGCAGGTAAAACTTGTACCCTTGAATTGAGGCAGTTTGGACACCAAACAGACACATGCAGACCTGTACAGTGTGTACTGCACACTTTACCTTTTTAGTCTGATCTTATTTAACTTAACTGCTTCAGTTAGAACAATGCTTTCTTTTCTATAGGAAAATAAAAGTGGCCCCTTTAAAGGCCATTCACTTCAAGGATAAAAAAAAAAAGGTTCAAAGTGTACTAAAAAACAATATAGTCTTGGGATGCACCGGCAAAGAATAAAAGTCAGAGTTGAAGGAACTGATTGAAGATAATAGGCTAAACAGGGGCAGACCTCTGAGCAAACAGCCACAGCTCCAGCCAACATTGGAATACTGACAACATTAACTTTTTGCTCTCCAAAATAAGTTAAAGATGACCATGTCCGGTCCACTTGATAAGAGAAACAGAAAACACGATTTAAGGGGAACTTGAGCAGTCAGACTTTCAAGCCTTGGTGTGGTCAAACTAGTGCACCAGCAACCTTCGTGCTCTTCTGAAAAGCTAGTTGAAAAGAAAGGAGACTCAAAGTTTTTATAAATAGCTATTTTTGGACTCATCAGAACTCCACACTTCTTGCTCTCTTACTGATGAGGAGGTGGTGGTGTTTTGTTTGCTTTAGTTTAAAGTGACATCCCTAGATTCAAGAGTGTACAGAAATGAGTAAAGTGTGATGAAATAGGAAATGTCTTTTTATTAGTATGGTTCATACATCTGTGTTTATGGTGAGTTATTTGCTATGGAGTTAGAGCAAAAAATGGTTCTTAGGGGAACCAAGAAGGAAAGGCAGTATAATGGCCTAGCTAAGGTGCATCCCAACACACACTCAGACACAATAGCTAGATTCACAGCCATGAAAAGGCTACTCCTCGGTCTCAATGCTGGTGACATAGTTCTTTTGCCAAGGCTGAGAAAAAGAGAGATCAAAGGGAACTCTAAGCAATTACAGGTCCTCAGGCCTAGAAAAAGGAGGGGGTTCAGGTGAGCTAAGAAAGGCTGCCAGGGACCCTCAGCGAGAGCTGAAAGTCTGACAAGGACACACCATGCTGCGAGGAGAGCAGCCTGTTTCTCCTAGCCAGAGATGGGGCTCAGAGGAACTTGTAAATGCTTGTAAGGACAGATTAAGATGTACATAAGGGGAAATATGCAAATAGATACCTTAATCATTTTTATTCTTTTCTCTGCATGCTTTGTACCTTTGGGTGAATGAATAAATAAATATTTGTTTTGTTTTTTAAAGATACCATTTTTTAGTCACTTTAACCACTATCATTAATCACAGGTCCCTGAAGCGACAGGGCTCTCACACACACAGAACAAAAACAGTTGGGCCGATCACATTAACACAGCTGGGAAAAGAGGGTGGGGACTGTCACCTACAGACCCTGGCTGGAGTGGTTAGACCCAGAGTGAGGTGGAGAAAGCAGGCTGGTCACCTATGGGGTACACTTGAGAGGAACTAAAGGGGTCCAAAGCCCAGTTCACCCCATAACCATGACAATAAGCCATGCAGACGTTGATTCTAAGCAAAGGAAACGTCAAGTATTTCAGCTTGCAAAATTATTTATTTGTATTATGGTAGTGCCGAGAAGCCCCATTGTTTTAGGCACATGAACACACACAATATAAGCTCTTTGGATAGGGACTGTCTTACTATCTATACTGATACAACCAAAGGGAAAACAGAGGCACAAGGAGATGAAAGAAGTTGCCAATGGTCACAAGATCAGTGGCTGAGCTGACAATGTTTCAGATGCTTACTTCAGAGCTCTATCTACTGGACCATGCTGCTGTGTTAGGTAGCAATTATTTGTCGGAGAGAAAACTGAAGAACTTGAATTAAGTCAGTTGTCAAATATCCTTATCCTTGGAATTCTAGCAACAGAGAAACATATCCCTAAATTCCTGAAATTGGACACACCACATACACTGGATCACTTAAGAGTTCTAGGATCCCTACACAGGAAAACAGGAAGACAAGAGATGCAGCACTATCATTACTATCCTCTCTGATATGCATTGTTAGTGGCAAATCCTGAAAGCAGCTAAGGCTGTAGGGACACTTATTCAAGGCTATTACACATTTTATCCTTAGAGTGCCACCACATAGACAAGTAAAAAGTTTGTGTCTCAAGAACAGTTGCACTAATCCCAGCAAAATTCAGGATTACCTATCAAGAAGATGTCTCTCTCTGGGATATTTGCTCAACTAAAACCTTACTGGAAGACATTGTTTGTACCAACTAATCCAGCTTGGCTGCAATGTGGGCTAATTTTGTGTTTAAATCATTGTTCTAATTATGAGTAGTTTTGCATGCTAAATCCTTTGCTTGCTAGGTTCCTTACCCCTAGGCCTGGTCTACACTAGGACGTTATGTTGAATTTAGCAGCGTTAATTCAAATTAACCCTGCACCCGTCCACACAACGAAGCTATTTATTTCAACATATAGGTCTCTTTAAATCAATTTCTGTACTCCTCCCCGACGAGTGGAGTAGCACTAAATTCGACATGGCCATGTCGAATTAGGGTTAGCGTGGACTGAATTCGATGCTAACAGCTCCGGGCGCTATCCCACAGTGCACCATCTATCTGTTGACGCTCTGGACAGCAGTCCGAGCTCGGATGCTCTGACCAGCCACACAGGAAAAGCCCTGGGAAAATTTGAATTCCTTTTGCTGTCTGGCCAGTTTGAGTCTCATTTCCTGTTTGGACATCATGGCGAGCTCAGCAGCACTGGCAACAATGCAGAGTTCTCCAGCAGAGGTGACCATGCAATCGCAGAATAGAAAGAGGGCCCCAGCATGGACTGATCGGGAAGTCTTGGATCTGATCGCTGTATGAGGCGATGAGTCCGTGCTTTCGGAGTTGCGATCGAAAAGACGGAATGCGAAGATCTACGAGAAGATCTCAAAAGCCATGACGGAAAGAGGATACAGCCAGGATGCAACGCAGTGCCGCGTAAAAATCAAGGAGCTGAGACAAGCGTACCAGAAGACCAAAGAGTCAAACGGACGCTCCGGATCCCAGCCCCAGACATGCCATTTCTGTGAGGCACTGCATTCCATTCTAGGTGCGGCCGCTACCACTACCCCACCACTGTCCGTGGACTCTGACGATGGGGTATTGTCGACGGCCGCTTCCCCGGAGCTGTTCACAGATGGGGAAGATGAGGAAGGAGATGAGGAAGACGAGGCAGTTGACAGCGCTTTCAATGCTGATTTCCCCGACAGCCAGGATCTCTTCATCACCCTCACGGAGATCCCCTACCAACCTTCCCAAGGCGGTAACCCGGACCATGAATCAGGGGAAGGATCAGTAGGTAAGTGTTTTAAACATTTATTGAATAGAATAGGCATGGTATGTTAGCAATGGGTTTTTAATGATCAGTTTGCCCTAGGTGCTTAACTTTTTAGTCCTTGCCAGTGCAGCTACTGGAAAAGTCTGTTAACATATTTGAGGATAGAGTAGAAATCCTCCTGGGACATCTCCATGAAGCTCTCCTGGAGATAATGTGAAAGCCTTTGCATCAGGTTCCTGGGGAGAGTGGCCTTATTGCCTCCTCCATGGTAGGAAACTTTTCCGCGCCAGGCTAGCAGCAGGTACTCCGGTATCATTGCCTGTTCCTTTAAATAACTGTAACCGGCGGTTTACAGCCACGCGGTGGGGGCGGGGAGGCGAACCGTTCCTGCTGAGCGGTTCGCCGGCAGCATGCAGGGATCTTTCCTGGGGACAGCCGCAACGGGGGTGGGACAGGGGCAGAGTTCATGCTGGCCGGATCGCCGGCAGCAGGAACTGGCCAATGCTAGAAGCATTGCTTGGAACGTGAAAGGAGGGTACTATTGTAAATTAAGCTTTAAGCAGCCAAAAGTCTACGGCTTACCATGGCCGTCTGCTAACAGAATTCCGTTGTCCGGCCCCGCTTGTGTGATCTGTACAGCAAGACCCCAGGCACTCAATGTGAAGACAGAAAATTCGACCTTGTGCTGAGTGCACATATGATAGGTACTGTGCATGGTCTTGTTCACAGAGAAAGACTATATTCATTGTTTGCAAAAATGTATCTTTTTGAGGCATTCACTCCCTTTTTCCCCATCTCACAGCTGCGAGTGTCTCCCGAGCTACCCCGGCATCCCCCTCCCAGAGGCTGGCGCAGATCAGGCGCTGAAAGAAAAGGACACAGGACGAGATGGTCTCAGAACTTATGGTCTGTTCCTGAGCTGAGGCGGCACAGCAGACCCAGTGGAGGGAGAACGTGTCACAATACCAGCGATCACACAGCGAACGGGAGGACAGGTGGCGGCAGGAAGACCAGCAGGCAACTCAAACGCTGCTTGGACTAATGAGAGAGCAAACGGACACGTTCCGGCGCCTTGTAGATGTTCTGCAGGACCGGAGGCAGGAGGACAGAGCCCCGCTGCATTCTATCTCTAACCGCCCTCCCCCGCCACAAAGTCCCATCCCCCCCTCACCCAAATTCCCAAGAAGGAGGGGCGGCAAGGGTCGTGAAAACAGTCACTCCACCCCTGCAGACTGCTCAAATTGCAGAAGGCTCTCATTCCCAAAGATTTGATACGTCCTTTCCTTCCCTCCAAATGCACCTCACCCAAGCCCCCGTCCCAATTTCATCCCCTGTGTAGTTCTTAATAAAAAATACGTTTCTGTTAATTACTGTTTCCGTCATGTTCTTTTAGAGGAGAGTGTGTTTGAAGGGGGGGAAAGGGGTTGGTAATTGGAGAGGACAGTCACCTTTACCAGGGTACAGACACGGGGGCAGGTTCGCCAGAAGGTCACGGTCACACACACACACACACACACACACACACACTGCAGTCACTAGGCACACTGGTCAGTCTGGGAGGTGGTTTTCATGTTCTGTGTGGGGGGGGTTATGCGAGTTTGTGGCGGGGGAGGGCGGTTACAGATCTTATGCAGCGGTCCTTAGCCTGGATCACAGAGCCACGCAGCAGGGGATCTGTAACCGCCCTCCCCTGCCACAAAGTCACATAGCCCCCACACACAGAGTCCCGAAAAGGAGGGGTGGCAGGCTCCATTGAAACAACCAGTCCACCACTGTGGACCGCTCTAGGAGCAGGAGCCTGTCATTCCTCGAGTTTAGAAGCATCCTTTCCATCACTACACCCGCTCCCCACCACAGTCTGCGTCCCAGTTTCAACCCTTTACCGCGAAATCCTTAATAAAGAAAACGGTGTTAATGAACAAAGTTTCATTTATTTTATTTTTAAAGGTGTGTTGGAAGGGAGGGAAGGGGGTTGGTAACTGGAGAGGATAGTCAACATTAACTGGGTAAAGAAATGGGGGCAGGTTCAGCTTCTGTTTAAAAAACTTAATAGTCACAGGTTACCCTGGTCACTCTGGAACCTAGCTTTCAAAGCTTCCCAGATGCACAGCGCATCCCGCTGGACTCTTCTAATCGTCCGGGTGTCTGGTTGGGCGTAATCAGCAGCCAGGCTATTTGCCTCAACCTCCCACCCCACCATAAACGTCTCCCCCTTGCTCTCACAGAGACTGTGGAGCACACAGCAAGATACAACAACAATGAGGATATTGGTTTCGCTGAGATCAGAGCGAGTCAGTAAGCTTCTCCATCTCCCCTTCAGATGTCCAAAAGCACACTCCACCACCATTCTGCACTTTCTCAGCCGGTAGTTGAAGAGTTCTTTTTCACTGTCCAGGGCACCTGTATAGGGCTTCATGAGCCAGGGCATTAGCGGGTAGGCTGGGTCCCCAAGGATCACTATAGGCATCTCCACATCCCCAACAGTTATTTTGTGGTCTGGGAAGTAAATACCTTCCTGCAGCCGTCTAAACAGACCAGAGTTCCTGAAAACGCAAGCGTCATGAACCTTGTCCGGCCATCCGATGCTGATATTGGTAAAACGTCCCCTATGGTCCACCAGTGCTTGCAGCACCATTGAAAAGTAGCCCTTTCGGTTAATGTACTGGCTGGCCTGGTGGGCCGGTCCCAGGATAGGGATGTGAGTTCCATCTATAGCCCCACCGCAGTTTGGGAATCCCATCGCAGCGAAGACATCTTTGATCACCTGCACGTTTCCCAGGGTCACTACCTTTGAGAGCAGTAGCTCAACGATTGCGTTGGCTACTTGCATCACGGCAACCCCCACGGTAGATTTGCCCACTCCAAATTGATTCGCGACCGACCGGTAGCTGTCTGGCATTGCAAGCTTCCAGAGGGCTATGGCCACTCGCTTCTAGACAGTCAGGGCTGCTCGCATCCGGGTGTCCTTGCGCTTCAGGGCAGGGAACAGCAACTCACAAAGTTCCAGGAAAGTTCCCTTACGCATCCGAAAGTTTCGCAGCCACTGTGATTCATCCCAGACCTGCAGCACTATGCGGTCCCACCAGTCCGTGCTTGTTTCCCGGGCCCAGAATCGCCGTTCCACAGCATCAACATGACCCATTGCCACCATGATGTCCACGGCGTGGGGTCCCGTGCTTTGTGAGAGGTCCGTGCCCGTGTCAGACAATGTCCTCACCGTGCTTAAAGTGGTGCTTAAAGTCAGCAGGCTAATTTACTTTTACAACATAAGCAGATTCACACTACAATGTAAAAATACCAGTCCCACCGTGCTGCTGTAGCCTCCTCACCCAATTTCTCAGCATCTGCCTCTGAAAAAGGTGGATGATAAGGCGCGAGGTGTTGACAACGGCCATAACCGCAGCGATGATCGCAGCGGACTCCATGCTCGCAGTGCTGTGGCGTCTGCGCTGTCAATCACCAGAAAAGTGCGCGAACTGATTGCCCGCCGGCGCTTTCACGGAAGAAGGGCGGGAGTGAGGGTTGAATGACTACAGTTACCCAAAACCACCCTCGACACATTTTTTGCCCCAGCAGGCATTGGGGGCTCGACCCAGAATTCCAATGGGCAGCGGGGACTGCAGGAACTGTGGGATAGCTGCCCACAGTGCACCACTTCCAATGTCGACGCTTGCCCCGTTAGTGTGGACTCACAAAGTCGAATTACTGTCCTTAGTGTGGATACACACGTTCGATTTTGTAATATCGGTTCCACAAATTCGCTTTAAGTAAAATCGAACTACTCTTGTAGTGTAGACATACCCCTAGTGAACTATGGCGAGATTTACTGTATATCTAGCACTCTCCCTTTTGGCAGTGGCAGGGTCTGGGGTAAATCAACCCCACTCTGGACAGTGTTTGTTTTCCCCCCCTCTGTTTACTTATCAGTATTTTCATGGTGGGCCTCAGGGCAGGCCCAAGGAGTGCTCCTCCACCAAACAAAAAGAAACCAATTTACAAACATGAAACAGAGGGAGATACCTTTCCCTGCCCCCTTGCTGGGGGGGGGAGGAGGGAGGAATGTCCTGTTGTTGGCCCCAGGGTATCAGTCTTTCCCCTAAACAGGCTCTCAGTTTTGGTTGTTTACCCTATGGGGAGGGGAGCAGCCTCTCACCCTAGCGAAGCCTATCTCCCTGCTTCCACTCTTCTAAAGAACCTCAAGAGGGTCCAGGACTCTGCCAGCCGGTGCCTACCCCTGAGAGCTGTTGTCTAGTGGGACAGGCAACTGGAAGAGGAGAGAAAGGGGTAGAGAGCAAAGCTGAAGCTTCCCCCAGAAATGGAATTCCAATTAATTGCTCCTGATCCTTATTTCTTGTTTCCTTTTCCCTCTGCTTGTTCTAATTGTGCCAATCAACTGGGATGAGACTGGGTTACTCTAACTCCACTAGCCCAGCGGCAGCTTGTCTCCTCTCCTCCCTCTCTCACCAGAGGAGGCGTTTTAAAAGGTCTCAGGTAGCCCTTAATTGGACTCAGGTGTCCCTAATTGACCTGAGGTAACCCCTTCTCAGTTTGTAGAGAAAAGGGCCTTTTATCATCCTAGGACTAATATACCTGATTCCACCACCCTCTTGCAGCCATTGAGCCTGACTTTGTCATACTAAGTAATGTTAGTAAGGAACCAGTGTACACAGTCATGAGAGCTATTAGAACTTTAATGAGCCTTAAGATTTAAAAAAAGCAAAAAGCTACAAGCAAAAAAAAAAAAAAAAGGTACAGCAAAAAGCTATACAAATCTTTGCTAAATTGGGTAACTAGTTATGTTTGCATTTCCCACCATATTTGCATGATCTATTCTGAGAGAATTATTAAAAATGCTAAATGAATACTAAATGGTTGCATAGGAGAGCTCGGAAGTCTACAAATATTGGAATGGTAGAAGCAGAAGGAAAAGAGTTTGGTGTGCTATTTAGGTATAACTAGGAGCAATGGGATGAAAGGATGGAATTGAGAAAAAGAACATTTCTGAGAGCAAAGTCTATTAGGCTGTAGAATAGCCTACCAAGGCAACCAACAAGCTGTATCACTTAAGGGATTTTAATTTGGAATTGACCAAAATACTACAAAGTGTACTGTATGGAATAATCCAGCATTGGGAGCAGTACTGAATGGTCTATGAGCTTTTTTCCATAATGCTATGATATAATATTAGGAAATTTAAGACGTTTCCATAGCCAATCAACTTCCTCCTTACAGCTGACATACCACAAGTCCACTGGAAGGATCAATCAGAAAAGCCAATTTTGTCATTTATCACATTAGTATTTAAGTGTTCGTGTATTTAAGTTTAGAATTGTTGTGTTCTTAGTTACAGCTCCGCAACCCTGAACGCTTTTCAAAAAGCAGAATTTTACATAACTTCAGAAGATCCTGTTGTCAGGTAACTGATGTGACATCTGTTACACATTCTGCATTTGTTTTGACACACATGCACAATTCCTGCTGGTCAGTTGTCAGCTGCTATAGCCAACAGGTAGTGGTGCTTAAAGTCAGCAGGCTAATTTACTTTTACAACATAAGCAGATTCACACTACAATGTAAAAATACCAGTCCCATAAGGAAGCCAGATCTCCTTGTTGTCTTGCCATCCAATGGCTTGGGAAGTAATCTGATGGCAGAAGCTAGCTGTTCCTAGGAGCACCACTATGATGGTACAGATTCTTCACGGTCAGATTCCAAAAAGCAGCCAACCCTACCCTCAGGGAAAGCGATGTATTTCTGGGAAATCTGTACTAAATACTTAACAAAATTAATATAGAACCTGTATATGAAGCATACATAATTACTGTTCTTCTATCAAGGACCTACATCTCTACAGGACAGGGATTCATTCTTGTGCCAACATCCAACTTCAGCTCTCCCTACCTTCTGATGTTCTTTCACTTCTCAAATACAATCCCTTGAAAGTCAGCTGGTGTACAGTAGGAATTATGTTACAATACTGCCACTATGTGGACTAACCAAGAAGGACATGGACAACTCTAACCCTGTACTTTTCTGGTGAGCAGCAGCAGACAACTCATGCATACTCATGACACAAGAACACAATTTTACCCTGATGCTTGAGGTAAAATTAGTGAAAACTAAAGCAAGACACTATGAACAAAAACCAATTCAAGAGCAGACTTGCCTGAGCAGTGTGTTAGCTTAATTCTGCAAGTTAGAAGGTTAGGGCCAAAATCACTGATATGGTTGGAAACTGCTGAAGTCTGCCAGCCCCAAGAATGGTGGAAAGAAAGTCTACTGTCATACACGATACCTGGGCAGAGTGACCTTAGATCTCTTACTCCTGATCAATGGTGGCATTAAATACTGTGATTTGAGTTCCAGGGGTAAAATGAAGATATTGGCCCCACAACTTAGTGCCTCTCAATTGTGCCTGTGATCTTAAGGTGGAGAACGGTGTGTCATCTGATGGCCAAAACAACAGCTAAATTCTTATGGCTACTGTACACAGGCAAGGTTAATGAAAAAACAGATTAAGTGGCCCCAGCAAAATGCAGTGGGGAAATGCATAATAAAGGCTACAAGTAGGGATTCTGAGTGGAAGTCTGACAAAGGGGAGCCAAGCTCAAATGCCTGGAAACTCCAACCCAGAACTGTAAAACACAAACCGACTAATTTGTGTACAAGTAGAAACTTTTTATCCAAGCTGTATTTTGGACCACTTCCAAAGAGAAGGAGAACTGCAATCCATTAGATCTGCTCCCTCTAATAGCTTTGCCAAGGTCAGTGAGATCTATTTTAAGCCTCTTGGTCAGCATGGCTAGCAAAAATGGATAAGCATTAAAAATATGTAAAGGTGTGTTAACAGTCAACTTCATGAATAAAAAAACCACATATCAATGCAGAAAATAGCTTCTGTTTCTACTATGAGGAGCTTCCACTGTTCTTGAAGTAATGGAATAGTACTTACTGTATCAATGTGGAGAAAGAAGCTGGAGTACAATGAAGGCAAATTACACTTACTCTAAGAATTAAACTCCATAAATCACCCCAAAATCTTACAGAAGTGTAGAGAAAGCAGGCCTCATTTTGGAAGCATACCAAATAAAGTATACTCTCTCCCTGTAGTTTAGCAAACAACATTCCCTGTAATGTTTATTCATGTGCTGTTGGCAATTTAGCCCTTTGAGTTCATATTAACATATTTAAACTGGTTTGTAGTTGGTGTTAAAGCTACTCAATAAAATAATATAAAGTCAATCTGACTGTTTACACAACCATAAGAAAGTAACCAATAGACGAAACACCAGCTCCACTAAGTTATCCTATCCTATCCTCCAAAGCACTTGCAACCCCTCCCAACTTCATACGTTTAAGTTTTTTCCACTAACTTAGATCTGTTAATATGTTAGACAAAACATGTACATGTTCGAGTTAATATTGTACGGTGCAGTGTTTATCCATTTTTTGTGCACTGGGATTTACTGTTGAACTGAAATAAAGTTTGAAAGGTTATTAATGTGGTATGAAAGTCTCATAACAGCGGATTAAGGCCTGAAAAATAGCAGTGTTGGGTGCAACTGATTTAACTTGCAGTTTCTTTACTTTTCAGGGTTTCCATTCTGAGGAAACAAATGAGCAATCTTAACTGAGTTCACAAAGAATGGGTATATTCTCACTGCAATCAGGAGGCGATCCAAGATACTGGGTACAAACACAGGCTGCAGCCTGTGCCATTACAGCTATACTGCTATTTTTAGCAAGCTAGCTTAATCAAAGCTAGCACAGGTGTGTCTACATGTGCTGCAACCACGCCTCCTAATTGCTGTATAGACACTCCTACTGCATGGAAATTATAAGGCAAAGAGGATCCTTGAAGGTTACTGGCATTCAATTAGAAGTGCAACAAATTGGTCAGGTGTACAAATAAAACACCAACAGTGCAAATATAAAATTCAAATCTATATGGATTAATTACAACAGCTTTTATACTTTTTTTAAAAAGATAAGCTGGTTTTATATTGCAGAAGCCACTTTTTCAATCAGTGCATCCTAAAGGCTCATACTTACGCTTGCTTTTGATTTCCCAGCTGACTCCACACTTCAACTACGTATCCATCAAAATTTTCTTCCTAAAGTGAATTGGGAACAGTTCAGTGTAAGTTAGAAAGCTTTCGCTGTCACACAGTTATACTAATACCATAGAGGTTAATGTATTAACTGGTAACCAGTCTCTGTAAACATGTATTGTATTCCCCCCTCCACCCTCCCAATCATATTAGTTTGTACATGTAGAGCAAAGAATATGTTCACACACAGCATACAAATAAAGAGAAAAGGCTATTTTAGTCTCACTGCAAGGTAGGTCTTCCAGACCTCCAATCATTCTTGTAGCTCTCTTCTGAGTCCCTTCCATTTTTTTTTTTTTGGGGGGGGGGGGAGGGAAGTGGGCGTTGTTTTCTTCCACATCATTGTTTAAGATATTGAATAGCATTGGGCCAAGAGCAGATACCTGTGGGCCCTGCTAAGAACGCATTAGATGGGGATTCCCCATTTACAATTATTTTGAGATCAGTCGGCCAGTTTAAAATCCATTTACCATTTGCTATGTTGATTCCTAGTGCTAGTTTAACAGGATATTATACAATACTAATCAAACTCCTTACAGAAGTAACTAGTATAACAGATCTTTGTCAAAACTCTTTAATCTCAAAAAGATCTGAGACACAAATTTGATAAAATCCATTTTCCATAAAACACATTACTGGCATTAATTATTCTACCTTCCTTTAATTCTATAAAGACTGTATTCTTTAAAAGCTGTCCCATGATTTTGCCCAGGGCTGGTATCTTAATAACTGGGTCATCCCACATTAGCTTTTTTCTAGGGCTGTCAAGCAATTAAAAAAATTAATCGCGCTGTTAAACAGATAGAATACCATTTATATAAATATTTTTGGATGTTGTCCACATTTTCAAATATATTGATTTCAATTACAACACAGAATACAAAGGTTTCAGAGTAGCAGCCGTGTTAGTCTGTATCCGCAAAAAGAACAGGAGTACTTGTGGCACCTTAGAGACTAACACATTTATTAGAGCATAAGCTTTCGTGGACTACAGCCCACTTCTTCGGATGCATATAGAGTGGAATAAATATTGAGGAGATATATATACACACATACAGAGAGTATAAACAGGTGGGAGTTGTCTTGCCAACTCAGCGGCCAATTAAGTAAGAGAAAAAAAACTTTTGAAGTGATAATCAAGATAGCCCAGTACAGACAGTTTGATAAGAAGTGTGAGAATACTTACAAGGGGAGATAGATTCAATGTTTGTAATGGCTCAGCCATTCCCAGTCCTTATTCAATCCTGAGTTGATGGTGTCTAGTTTGCATATCAATTCCAACTCAGCAGTCTCCCGTTGGAGTCTATTTTTGAAGTTTTTCTGTTGTAATATAGCCACCCGCAGGTCTGTCATTGAATGACCAGACAGGTTAAAGTGTTCTCCCACTGGTTTTTGAGTATTATGATTCCTGATGTCAGATTTGTGTCCACTAATTCTTTTGCGTAGAGACTGTCCGGTTTGGCCAATGTACATGGCAGAGGGGCATTGCTGGCACATGATGGCATACATCACATTGGTAGATGTGCAGGTGAACGAGCCCCTGATGGTATGGCTGATGTGATTAGGTCCTATGATGATGTCACTTGAATAGATATGTGGACAGAGTTGGCATCGGGCTTTGTTACAAGGATAGGTTCCTGGGTCAGTGGTTTTGTTCAGTGATGTGTGGTTGCTGGTGAGTATTTGCTTTAGGTTGGGGGGTTATCTGTAAGCGAGGACAGGTCTGTCTCCCAAGATCTGTGAGAGTAAAGGATCATCTTTCAGGATAGGTTGTAGATCTCTGATGATGCGCTGGAGAGATTTTAGTTGGGGGCTGAAGGTGACAGCTAGTGGTGTTCTGTTATTTTCTTTGTTGGGCCTGTCTTGTAGGAGGTGACTTCTGGGTACTCGTCTGGCTCTGTCAATCTGTTTTTTCACTTCAGCAGGTGGGTATTGTAGTTTTAAGAATGCTTGATAGAGATCTTGTAGGTGCTTGTCTCTATCTGAGGGATTGGAGCAAATGCGGTTATATCTTAGAGCTTGGCTGTAGACAATGGATCGTGTGGTGTGTCCTGGATGGAAGCTGGAGGCATGTAGGTAAGTATAGCGGTCAGTAGGTTTCCGGTATAGGGTGGTATTTATGTGACCATCGCTTATTAGCACAGTAGTGTCCAGGAAATGGACTGCTTGTGTGGATTGATCTAGGCTGAGGTTGATGGTGGGATGGAAATTATTGACATCATGGTGAAATTCCTCAAGGGCTTCTTTTCCATGGGTCCAGATAATGAAGATGTCATCAATGTAGCGCAAGTAGAGTAGGGGCGTTAGGGGACGAGAGCTAAGGAAGCGTTGTTCTAAGTCAGCCATAAAAATGTTGGCATATTGTGGGGCCATGCGGGTACCCATAGCAGTGCTGCTGACTTGAAGGTATATATTGTCCTCAAATGTGAAATAGTTGTGGGTGAGGACAAAATCACAAAGTTCAGCCACCAGGTTAGCTGTGACATTATCGGGGATACTGTTCCTGATAGCTTGTAGTCCATCTTTGTGTGGAATATTGGTGTAGAGGGCTTCTACGTCCATAGTGGCCAGGATGGTGTTTTCTGGAAGATCACCGATGGATTGTAGTTTCCTCAGGAAGTCAGTGGTGTCTCGAAGATAGCTGGGAGTGCTGGTAGCGTAGGGTCTGAGGAGAGAGTCCACATAACCAGACAAGCCTGATGTTAGGGTGCCAATGCCTGAGATGATGGGGCGTCCAGAATTTCCAGGTTTATGGATCTTGGGTAGCAAATAGAATACCCCTGGTCGGGGTTCTAGGCATGTGTCTGTACAGATTTGTTACTGTGCTTTGTCAGGGAATTTTTTTTAGCAGATGGTATAGTTTCTTTAGGTAATCCTCAGTGGGATCAGAGGATAATGGCCTGTAGAATGTGGTGTTAGAGAGCTGTCTAGCAGCCTCTTGGTCATATTCCAATTTATTCATGATGATGACAGCACCTCCTTTGTCAGCCTTTTTGATTATGATGTCAGGGCCCTCGGCCTGCGCCACTTCCCGCCGCCCCCATTGGCCCGGGACGGCGAACCGCGGCCAGTGGGGGCCGCGATCGGCCGAACCTGCCGCGTCAGCAGGTAAATAAACTGGCCTGGCCCGCTAGGGTCTTACCCTGGCGAGCCGCGTGCCGAACGTTGCCAACCCCTGCTTTAGAGCCTACAAGTCCACTCAGTCCTACTTCTTGTTCAGCCAATCGCTCAAACAAATTTGTTTACATTTGCAGGAGATAATGCTGCCTGCTTCTTGTTTATGGTATCACCTGAAATTGAGAACAGGAATTCACACGGCACTGTTGTAGCCGGCATTGCAAGATATTTATGTGCTAGATGCGCTAAAGATACATATGTCCCTTCATGCTTCAACCATCATCCCAGAGGACATGAGTCCATGCTGATGACAGGTTCTGCTCGATAACTATCTAAAGCAGTGCAGACCAATGCACGTTCATTTTCATCATCTGAGTCACATGCCACCATCAGAAGGCTGATTTTCTTTTTTGGTGGTTCGGTTCTGTAGTTTCCGCATCGGAGTGTTGCTCTTTTAAGATTTCTGAACGCGTGCTCCATACCCTGTCCCTCTCAGATTTTGGAAGGCACTTCAGATTCTTAAACCTTGGGTCGAGTGTTGTAGCTATCTTTAGAAATCTCACATTGGTACCTTCTTTGTGTTTTGTCAAATCTGTAGTGAAAGTATTCTATTGTTTAACAGTGTGATTAAAACTGCGATTAATCGCAATTAATTTTTTATTCGTAATTAATTTGAGTTAATCGCAGGAGTTAACTGCAATTAAAATCAACAGCCCTATTTTTTTCTAGTCCTCTAGAACTGCTGCAGAGATTCACTGAACAGCTTGGAAAGCTCTTCAGCTCTTTTAGAACTCTTGGGTGCAAGTTGTCCAGTCCCACAGATTTAAGATATTTAAGTTTAGCGGTTAATGTTTAACATCCTACCTAATTACTATTTGAATAGAAATTTCATTGTCACTATAAGATATGAAGGTATCATCCAGCTATAAAGGATCGATAACAGGGTATCCCACTGATTAACTCATTTGTATTAGCAATGGTTTTACCTTGGCTATTTGCACCATGGTCTTGGAAAGCTCCTCTATCTCATCCTCACTGCCAAAAACACTCTCAAAATCTTGGTAAGTCCAGCCGTCAAACAAAATCCGAGGAACTGAGATGAAAGAAACAAGTCAAACAAGTAATTATGAAAATTACAACTGCTCTGATTACACTGATAAATTCACAGGAAAATCTCCCATATCTAAAGGTTTTGCTTCTCTATTTTCTAACTCCAGTTAGTATAGATAAGCAAATTGCTCATGCAATGTTGTCCTTTGTTTCAAAAGTGGGTCACTGAAGAATGTCGACTCAAAGTAAATACTTCGAATGGAGAACTGAGTTATTAATAGGGGCTGTAAAATCACTCTTAAAGGGATGCCAGCTTGAAAAGAGTGTCTCCTTCTGGAAGTTTTGTACCTATTATTGACACAATGCTTAAGATTACTATACTGGAAAGATAAATAATTTTACTTCTAAACTTTAGTTTGTTACCTTTGTGAGTTTAGCAGCACTGGGTCTAGTCAGTTGCACTGTTTTGATTATTTCTAACACTCATGAGAATATTCTTGTATTCCTTCTTTGGGGGAGCTCAGACACGCTCTTTCCCAAGCTCCATAAGACTGTTTACTAGCTCTGCCCCCATGTTACTAGAAGTGAAGTCACAACAAGTGAGCAGGAAAGGGAGCTATTAAGAAGGCTGGCATCCAAGGTGGACCAGAGAAGGACGTGCCCCCGGTGGAAAACCATTTTAATAAAAGGAGCAGAAAGGCTTAGAATTGGTTTAGGTTAATAACGAGAATCAGGACATATTTAAAAAGTTACTTTATTAGAAAGTTGTATTTTAAAAGACATATTTAAAGAGTTCACATTGAGGGTTATTTTAATTTAAATGAATTTCATCCTTCTGCAATCCACTCTTTACATTTTGACATCTGCATAAAGCAAGCATGCCAGTCCCTGGCAGGATCATGGAGTAGGCAAGGTGAGCTGTTTAGCAGATGTGTCTATATCAATGTTTTCCAATTTTTCTAAAATAGGAAACTGTTATAGAGACCTCAGACTTTCAGGTTAAGAGAAAAATGCAGCAGTCCTCTACATCATCATGCTAGACACTCTAACTGGATCATCAGTTTGATTCTCTAACCAGAGCTTAAGAGTACTGTGGTCACAAGGCCAACCTCTCCCCCAAGAACATGGCAGTCAGCTCTGAAGGAATTCTCATCCAGAAGGAAGATGGCAGGAACACGGAGTCCCAGAGTCTGAACCAAGAAAAAAAAAAATGGGGGAGGGGGGAGAGAAATCTCAGGAGAAAAACCTCAGGGCACCAACAGGTACGGTACCTCAATTATTGAGCTAGCAATAATTAATTGACCCAAATAAAGCTAGATGCACTCTTTTATACTTTTTTTCCCAGTCTTTTCCCTTAAGAGCCTGTGCAGGAGGACTATTTTGCTCAGCTAATATCTCCCATCCACATACTCCTGAAATAAAGGCTTCCTTGCCTGTGCCAATAACCATAAGCAGAAGACTGCAAGAAACTTAAAATGCAGCCTCACCTATTTTGATGGTTTTAGAGTTTTTCTTGACATCCTTTATCCAATCTGTCAAACAATGAAACAATTGTTAAACTAAGAACATATCTAATATAAATATCTTTCAAGAGATGTCTTTAAGTAAAGTATGTAGTTTCATTGCAACTCTCCTCCTCCCATAAGAGAAAATGTTACTGGCTCACAGGTCATTCTATTGTGAGTACAGCCTTACTGATATCTAGAGAATAAAGCTAGTTGCCCCATTCCATATGGAAACCAGTAGTTCAACATTTTTACGTTACAAAAGTTTCCCTTGCCTTTCACATGAAATGCAACAGCATTTGTTCTGGCTCATTTGTCACGACACCCAGATTGCAGTATATTGAGGCTCTGATTATTTTTGGAGGCTTCAATCATCCTTTGGGATGAACAGGCTTAAATAAGATGGTATTTTTCGTGGCCTGTCCCATTTTCATAAGGATCATTTTATTGATTCATTATTTGGTCTTAAAATTATCAGAATTAAAGCTTGTTCAGAATCGGTCACCAGAGATGATATTTCAATTGAGATAACTTTACATTTGCCGACACCCAAGCCATTATCAAATTTAAATTTTAATAGCATAAAGCCTGAAATGTAGCCTGACTGTAGAGTCATGTATCCCGAAATATTTTACAAAATGAAATTAAATTAATACAGATTCATTAAAAATGTTTATATACATAACTATCTCTGCCTGTTCTTTGTGATGGGCCAGGTGAAAGGAGCCACTGAAATCTCCATTTTTCCACTACTCTTTGGGGGATAAATGGGTGGTTTTCTTTTAAAAAAATAGAGAGAGAGACTTTTAATTATAAGAATACAGTGACAAAGTGGAATCTCATCCTCAGAAAGACCAGAGACAAATCCATATTAGTATACTGGAAAGGCTAGTAATTAGTGTCTTTCATTCAGCCTATAGCAATACTGACTACATATTTCATATATATACACACATCCAAACATCACACAACACGAAAATAAAGAACCTTGGTCAGCATCATGTAGCCCTGTGAAGTGGAACATCTCCTTTCCCTTTCTTTTCACCTGTAGCCAGACTGGGGAGATCAACGTAAATTTGTTTCCAAACATTTTAGCAATGTCGTAGCCATGGTTGTTCCACTTGCAAAAAGGGAAAAGAAAAAGTGGGGGGGGGAAAAAAAGACATTACAACAGGATCTACAACCACCTTTACTACTTGCCAGATGACAATTTTTCTGTATATCACAAGGAAAAGTGTTGGAAGGATCACTGCAGGTCAGCTTGTGGGCTTCTAAGGAAGTGTTTTAGCATGTTTGTAGAGCTTCATTACTTAGTATCTAGTGTGCATTCCATAGTTGAAATTTCCAGCAAAGGTAAATGCACAAGCCCATCTTAGCTACAGATTTTATTGAATTTAAGAGAGACTCCAGTGGGGAATGGGATTAATAGGTATGCATTCCATTTTTTTCATGTCCAGTGGAAGTTAGGAATGGTGAAATTTCACACACCTGCTCTTATAAGGTATGGAAGAGCCAGACAGTCACAGGATATCCAAGTGGAGTCTGCTAGAAGGCCTAGCCTTCCCGTAATTATACTTTCCCTCCTTGATAAGTGATAACACTTCCAACAGAGTCTACTGCTGTAGTGAAGTGTGAACAGAGTCTACTGAATTTTGCCATATTCTAAAGGAAGTTTCTAGAAAAGCTGCAGGGAGACCTGTACTATTTTGTTTTTAAACAAGTTCACTCCAGATACCTGAAGCTGTTAAAAATGAAAATTCAGGAAGATCAATATTGTATCTGAATATTTAAAATTCCTTTTTCTTAGGACATGTCTACTCTTACAGCACTGCAGTGGTACAGCTGCACCGCTGGAGAGCGTGTGAAGACGCTCTATGCCAACATTAAAAAACGCCCCCACGAGCAGCATAAGCTGTGTCACAGGGGAAGCTCTCCCGCTGACACAGCGCTGTGCACACTAGCACTTATGTCAGCATAGTTTATGTTGCTCAGGGGGTAGAATATTCACACCCCTGAGTGACGTAAGTTTTGCTGACATAGGCAGTAGTGTAAACATAGTTTTAGACCAAGACTTGTTGAAAAGAAATTATCCCTCTGTCCCCGCCAACATCTTCTCTTCCCCTCTAGCCAACTCCTATGTTAAGGGCCAAAACATGTGCTGCCAGACCATCATTTTTTGCTTTAGCGCTTGCATCCTTACGCCTCTGCAAGACCTTAAAAAAAAAAACAAAAACTGACCACCTTTCTTAATGCGGCACATTTCCTAGAAATTTCTACCGAAGTGATGAGCAGTGTAATAGCTAAAGATGAAAACTAAGTCATCATGTGGCTTTGCAGTTGACACATGGAAATAAGTGGTCCAGTTTGCACCCTTCAAGCCATCATTTCAGTCTGTAGAAGACTCTGAAAACACCACTACTTCATGTTCAAAATATTTCTGAAACCCGAAAAGAACAGGAACTTCAAAGGATAGGTTTCAGAAATGCTGAGTCTTAAAGGCTTTAACATGTTTATATTTTGCCATTTTTAAATACATATTCATGTTTTGGTACAACACTGTGAAATTTACCATTTTTAAATCTTGAATTTAAGGGGTTCAAATACTTAAAATGCTAGGACTGTGAAATTTACAAAAAAGGACAGTGCATTTGGTAGTGCCCTGCTAACAGTAAAAGCAAAGTTGGTTTGGGAGCTTGAGTGATCCTTCACTTGGAAGTCAACTTTCACCAAGCTTAACTGGCAAGTGGACACAGCTGAATACTTATCAAAAAACTTCTATCCTTCAAAGGGAGGAAAATAGTACAAACATAACTGGACTTGAGTCAAAGGGGTGACATTTCCTCATTGTCCTTCAAATCCTTCCTTCAAACCTCTACTTACCCAGGCCTACAAAAAAGTCAACAGTTCAGCAATTGATGAACTGCAATAAGTAGTGTTGGTATCATTCGCAATTTATTTTTTTTAACTGGTTACACTTTTTCTTATTTGTTTACACAGCCCTTTACTATTATCAAAACGTATATTCATTGTTCTAAAAGGGATCTAGGGAGATGTCTTGAATAGTAGCGAGCTTGGAAATAAGGGTTAGTTTGGTGTCAGCAGAAAAAGTTTTGCTCTGTATTGAAATTATTCAAGTTGCATTGTGCAGCTATCCATAGTATATATACAGTCGACATTGCCCTAGTATGTGAGCACATCACAATCTCATACTACCCCTGTGAGATAGGGAAGTACTATTATCCCCCCTGAGGAATTGGGACACAGAGAGACTATGCAACTTGCATGAAAGTTACACCGAAACCTGCAGCAGAACAGGGAAACATACAGAGTCCCAGACTAGTACCCAACTGATGAACCATCCTTCTCTTGGGTGGCTATTTGACCAAGCATCAGAAGTAGCTATAATATTATAAGGAAACTGAAGGGATGGGTACAATATTGTGCTTGGCTGAATCTGTTACTGAGGCTGCAAGAATAGAGAAACCTGGCATCTTATTAGTCTGCTGTATATTCAGCAGAGACTCTGATTTTTATTGTATTACTTACAGGGGTGATATATCCCAGAACATCTCCCCAGAAGTGTCTCTCCTTCGTTTTCTTGGCACAGTAACTTTTGTGTTCCAACACAATATCTTTTGCCTTTGGATCAGTGACTACCAGACCCCGGTCTTGTACAATTTTGTCTGAATGCCATATCTAAGGGGGGAAACAATTTTTAGAATTACTTTCATTAACAGCATTTGTACAATTAACTACTTTGAGTTAATCTACACTTTAATCACATCATTAAACTTTTAGTGTTCCCTATAAATGATGCAATATAGCATAGTTAAAAGGAACAGGCTAGAGCTCAGAAATGCTGTCAGTATCAGCAATATTTAAAGTCTTACTTTATACACACTCAGGGCCGGCTTTAGGCCAATTCCACCAATTCCCCCAAATCGGGCCCCGCGCCTAAGAGGGCCCTGAGCCCAGCGTCAGGGCCACCCAGAGTGAGGTGCAAGTGGCAGAGAATCCCTTCCCTGGCTAGATGCGCCTTTTTAATTTTTACTCACCCGGCGGCGCTCCGGGTCTTTGGTGGCACTTTGGTGGCAGGTCCTTCAGTGCCGCCGAAGACCCAGAGCAAGTGAAGGACCCACCGCCAAAGACTAGGAGCACGGCCCGGTGAGTACAAGCCCCACATGTTTTCTTTACGTGGTTTTTTTACGTGTTTTTTTTTTTTTAGTCATCCCTGTCAGGGCCCCGTCGAAACCGGCCCCACACTTCCTAAAGCCGGCCCTGTACACACTTCCCCTGCAAACAGAGAAACAGAGAAAGCCAATTTACTATAGAAATAGAGTATGCCAGTCTCCACACATGAGCAGTATGACATTCATTCAGAGATTAAATGACAATTTTGCAATAAGTTCATAATGTACTCTAACACGTTTTCCTTTTTGGAAGAAGACCCGAGACACTTAACTCTTGGCTATTATAGTCAGACAAATCTAGGATACCATTAGCAAGGTTTAAGAGCCGTTCTACAGTGAGAAGTGACTAAAGCAGTATTGTGGGGTTCATGTTTGTGTCTTATGATTTGTATACCCAATAGCATTCAAGATTTTTTTTTTCTAACTGCCAGTTTTGCAAACCCAGCATGGACTCTGGGAGTCAAGCTAAGTTTCCTCACACCAGTAATAAGAACCTCCCCCGCCCCCCACTGTCTCCAAATTCAGGTTTACACAGTCCCAACTGATTGGCAAAGTACTAATTTCCAGTTTTGTGAGGAATCAGCACTTAGATCACTTAACTGTGGTAAGTTTTGTAGTGTTCAAAGGACTGAAAGATAAATTAGAGATCCACAGCAAATCAGCTGAATAAGGCGATGCATAGTCTCTTTTCAGAGTATAACTGTACTCTCAAGTATTACATCAAAACATAATTGCAAGACTGAACATTCCCAGTTTGGTGTGTTGGTTAAACACTTTAAGGAGGCCATTACATTTAAGACATTTTGGATTGAACTTTCATTGTGATTTGGGTATTGAAGGTAGAGATATTTCATACAGCTTTTACCACTAGCAAAGTGTCCACAATCATGAATGTACCATAGGCATCAGGAGCAAGAATAAGGACCAGAGTTCTAGTAACCAAAAAAAGAGCACTAAGGCCTGACAAGGTGCACACTTACTGGACATTTGTCAGCATTTATTGGTTGATGTTGACTGGAAAGAAAAGTCAAATCAATGTCCCACTATTTTTAGCCATATTTGATTGAGTACAAGAGTGGCTAGTCTCCTAAGGTGGTATGAGTAAAGATATAGTGCCACTTCCTACTGTACCCTGTTTGCTTTGAAGACAAAATAGATTTGGGAGGCAGGGACTGTCTTTTCCGAGCAGTACCTAGCATATCTTGACCACTACTGTAAAACCAACTACATGTTTGTTTTCTAAAGAATGCTTTTAATTTTGCACACACCATTTTCAGCATTGCCCACCAGGCCCCTCTATCACGCCCTGTCACTCGGTTTTCCATGATTACAATTCAGCATTGCCCCTCGCTGCTGTCAGTAGGTCCACCCTGCCACACCACTAAGCCTTGTTCACCCCCTACAATCACTTCCTTCACTCCTGCTCTCACAGAGCAAGTGTCTTTGGCAGAAATCCTGGAACCACGCTGAATTCCTCCACTACAAATTCATTCTGTCCTCCTTCACTTCTGCCCTCTTCCTAGCTAAAACTATTTTATTTTGCCAACTTAAATTGTATCCTATGTCTTCAACCCCAACCACCTTTGTCTCACTCCTCAAATCTTCCCCTCCTCCAGCCTCTACTTCTCTCCCAGCACAAGATCTTGAAATTTCTTCCAAGAGAAAATGGAAAAAATTTGTGACCTTCCCCCTCCCCGCATCTTACCTTCCTCCTCCTACAACTCGTCTCCTTTTCCTGTCACAGACACATACTTGTCTGCTCTCTTCCTCTAGCCCCTCCATTTGCCCTGGTGAACCCATCCCATCTCCTGATCTCCCTTGTGCCCACTCTTTTCCTTAAACTCTCACTGTCCTTTGGCTTTTTCCCCTCATAAGACAAGAACGTTTTATTCTCTCCCACCTTAAAAAACCCAACCTTGACCACTGATTATCCAGCTACCATGCCGTCTCCCTTCTGTCTCAAAGTTCACTGAACACGGATGGAGTGCCTCTCCTCTAATTCCATCATAGACCCTCTTCAATGCAGCTTCGGCCCATTGCCTTCCACTTAAACCACTCTCAAATGACCTCCTTCTATCCATAGCTCAGAACCAATATTCCATCCTCAACCTCCTTCTCCTGTCAGCTATCTTTAACAACATCAACCACATTCCTCCTCTTGAAATCTTACCCTTTGTTGGCTTCTGTGACTCTGTCCTTTCCTGGTTCTTCTCCTCTCTCTCTCTCACTCATAGCTCTTTCACCATCTACTTTGGAGAATCCCGGTCATCCTCACCTTCAACTTTCTATGGGGATTCCAGAAGACTCTGTCCTTGGTCCTTCTGGTTTTCCCCTGCACCTGATCGCTGGGAAATCAGGTTTTTCATTCAATGTGCACACCCTTTCCCAGACTCTGCATGAGGATGTTCACTAGTAGCAGCAATGCCAAAAGTGAAGCGGCAGAAGCATGTACAAGAAGTTATGGCAGGATTGAGGGTGTCCAGTCCTGTTGCTCTGAAGCCTGCCCGAAGCACTGTTTTTAACATTAAAGGCAGCCAGAACCACCCTTGCTTTAAAGCAATGAGTTCAGGATACTAAAAGATCCTTTAACAGAAACTTGAAATTTTAGCTACACAGTTTCAAAATTTTAAATAATGTTCCTTTAAGCAAGACAATTTAACCTTTCACGTTTTGCCATGTAATGAACTTAACACTGTACAGGTAGTTATTCTTACAAGTTCAAGATCAACTAAACAGCTTGTCTTCCTTGGTAATGCTTTTAAAATTGTGACTTTTCAATTAAAAACAAAAAAACCATGGTCCAGCAGTAGTTAAGACTATTCAATGTCAGTATACTTTAGTTATCTTATTGGTTTCTTATTAAACCATTATAAATTAATGCCAGTAGAAAAACTCTTCAACATCTGCCAATATTCCTTGTTAACTCACTTTGGAGTACAAGTTGTCATGAACAGCTAGTTCTGATACCTTTTCCTCCAGCGTTTTTGAAGCCATTTTCTTTGCATTGGTCTTTGATAACGTAGCATCAACCACCTGGTAAATCAAGACCAAAGAAAGTGCAGTACAGAGAAGTCTCATGGCAGTTTCCACTACGCCAGTCAGCTGTGCTTAAAAGAGACTAGAGTTTTGATTCTCTCTTCTGTGAATACAAGAATACAACAGTTTAATAGGAGTCAGATTTTCTTGTTTAAGACTTTGCATGAGAAACAATTGACTTTATTTAGCAAATCATTCTGTCCACTAGATTTTCACATTGTCTTATTCGGAAAATTTTGGCATAGTAGCACCTTCTATCATGAGGTCAAGCAAATAGGACAGCCCATTTACACACAGGTCAGCTCCACCAGGATTACTGTAACCTCCAATGGCCACACATCATTTAAGCGTTCCCAAGATGCCACAACCAAAAAAGCCTTCCCTTCCCAGTCCAATCACCACTGACTGCGCTTGTGCCCCTATCCCCATCCACTGCATTAAACCTTGCATCCTAACTTTAGACCCAGCACACCTACTTCCAATCAACAATTTTGAGATTGTTTTGGATTGCATCCCTACCCTCAGGGGTGGCTCCAGGCACCAGCGCAGCAAGCGCGTGCCTGGGGCAGCAAGCCGCGGGGAGCGGGCTGCCAGTCGCTGTGGGGGCAGCAGGCAGGCGGCTTTCAGCAGCATGCCTGCAGGGGGTCCGCCGGTCCCGTGGCTTCGGCGACAATTCAGCGGCGGGGACGCCAATGGCGCGGCACCGGTGGACCTCCCGCAGGCATGCTGCCGAATCCGCATGACCAGCAGACCACCCACAGGCGCGCCACCAAAAGCCGGCTGACTGCCGTGCTTGGGGCAGCAAAAAACATAGAGTCGCCCCTGCCTACCCTCCTTTTATAGTTCCAGCAAGGTCAGTCTTGAAAGCTCTCTCCCATTCCAGTCATCCCACTGTCTTCCAAGCTGCTCCCATGGACTGAATACCCTCTAAACCAGGCCCCCCAGAATACCCTCTGAATTAGGAGCCTCTCCCTTTTGTCATATAAAACCCAAATCAATGCCCAAAACACAAAGCCTTTATTTTTAAAACTAAAAGTGATTTAAGAGATCACCCTCCTTCAGGTCCACCTTTAGATTTAGACTCTCCAAGGCAGGACCTGTACTTTTTGGATCACGTACAGAACTGATTACCTAGCTGGCCCTTAACTATCATTGGCACAAAGAAAATAAGCAGCAAGGCCCCATGAATTCAAGCAACGGACATCCTGTCTTCAGCATTAAAGAGAAAGGGAAGTAATATCAAGATGAGGACATTAAATATGAATATTTTACAGTTTCTCATGTTCTACGTTTCTTTGCTGCTCTGTAAAGTTTAACATAGCTAGCTCCTTCCATAAGGTATGACTTTATTAGTCAGACTATATTAAGGTTTTGTTTATCACTAGATTGAGTAGAAGGTTTATAAAAAAAAAGAGAAAGCATTTACTAAAGACTAAGAGGTCAAAAGATTGCTTGTAACCATAGCTCATCTATACCACCTTCTAGTGATGTGCTTATAACCATCTAACCCACACTACTCATATCCGTAACATGCTTATATCTTCCACAATTTTTTTATTTCATTATAAACCATTTATAAAATGAACCTTAATAGTGAGTCTGACCTCTTTAATTTGAATTCATGAAATATTCTGCACTTGTTAGCCTGCTGTATTCACACATGACTGTCACATGAGCAAATCACTTTTGAAAATACTGGCTCAAAAGTGATTAGTAATTTTGGGTGTCAGTTATATGTCCAACTTGAGACTTCTTATAGGAGACCTCTTTAGAAAACGTTGATCATTCACCCTCTGAAAGTCAAGTCCCAGAACAGTCTCAAGCTTGGCATGCCATTTGAGTTTGTTTTGTTTTTTTAAAGTCCCCACCTATGCCTTTCCTTAATTCATAAAAGCAGCCTATGAACTAGCTCTCCATAGAATTATAGAAGATTAGGGTTGGAAGAGACCTCAGGAGGTCATCTAGTCCAACCCCCTGCTCAAAGCAGGACCAACCCCAACTAAATCGTCAACCAGCCATCCTGTATTGATGAAAATACTTTGGCTGCTCAGTAAATTTTGATTATGAAAAATAAATAAAATGTGAAATGCATCTATACTAATCAGTTTCACAACTAGTTCTTAATAGGTCTTTTGGATGTAACCAGAGACAAACAAATACAGATCTTTGCCTTTCACAAGTGACATTCTGTGGCAGCATAGGCAGCCATCCAGTGACACAGTATCATTTAATTCCCCCCAAAAAAAGCTAGAATCCCAGTACTGGTTCCTTCCGTGATTATGCAAATGCCAGTTTAGAGACTAAACTATTGCTATTTTGAAGGCTACAAGCAACAGATTTACAAGAAAAAAACCTAGAATACCAAAAACACTAAGAGAAGCCTTTACAGTCACCAATGTTTATAAAATGGATATCAGGAAATTTTGACTGGAGGAAATGGGAGACACCCCCAAGTAGCTAGTAGTTTCTTGGCAGAGAGTGCTGGACTTTGAAAGACAAAGCAGCATCCAACTTCTGTTTTAATCACTATTGTCCATTTAGTTTTTTAGCCATGCTACAAATAGATATACAAGAGTGCTTCTGATTGGGGAAGCACTTTAACTTTGTAACAGGTTGAGGAAAAAAATAAAATCCTGCTATGTTTAAATAGAGAATTTTTTATTTTGCCATGTTTCAAAAACAAAGCAAGTTCACAAAAGTGTCTATGGCCCAGCCTGAGGGTGAAATGCTGCCTCCAGACCCCTACAATGGAATCCACTGCCCCATGCGTTTCTTGTAGCAGTAGGGGAAAACCTATCCAAATTCAGGTTTTAATTTCTGGTGAACTTAGCCTGCAAGTTTCAAGTCAACCAAGGGAGATACGGGTTTAACAAACAAATATGAGTGTGTGCATTTATTCTTAATATCTGAATTGTCACACTCAAGCTTCTTGCAAGTCAATGATGCAACACAGTGGTGGCCCATTATGGGCACTTGGGGATTAAAAAAAAGTAAGTAAGTATCTTTTCCAAGCTCAAGATGATGGGTTACCTGAAACAGAACTGAACAGAACTGTCCTATCCACAGACCACCTAACATTGAATATCAAGTTATTCTTTACACTCATAACAAATATAATCAAAGAGAGGTTGGAGGAAAAGTTGTCTTTTACCAAGTTGGGCTGGTTTTCCTCTGTGTAATTCCCTCAAGTGGTCACTGAGGAAACCAAGTAGTCAAGGGATGAGGAGTAATAAGAGGACATTAACTTAATTAAAAACTGGTTAAGGGATGGAGGTATAAATGACCAGTTTTCAACATTAAAAAAAGAGAGACTAGGAGCAGGATACAAGGATTTATATTAGGAACAGTGTTTAATTATGAAGAAACAACAACTGTTCTATAGTCAAGTTAAACTGACTTTCATAAAACTGAGATCCCACAAAAATCAGCTTCTTCATACATTATGCCCCAAAATTCACATTTTAATCACAAGGTAAATTTTGTACAGGTTTGAACAGTTTTTTGAAATGGCATTTAATAAAATCTCTACTATTCCCTTTGAAGACTAACTTTTATTGGCTCACACCTCCAAGACGGCTATGCTTACAGACCTCAAGTTGGTTTTGACGACCTTGTTGAGAAGTGTGTTTTAGTATTTCAGGATTAGAAGAATATTAGATGTTAACAGGGTGTAGATACCTCCACACAAAAGATAGGCAATGAAGTTGTTAAGAGGCTCGAAAGGAGTACTCAATGAGTAGTGAAATGCTGGGGGCGAGTCGAAAATGTCCCCTTCCCTGGGAGAAAACAAGGTCAATAAACTAACCATCTTGTTTACAAAAGAGAACTATTACAGTAACAAGTAAATTAGGATTGCTTGTCCCCCTCATGTGTCCCCCGCCCCATCTGAAGAAAGACGCTCTTTACTTCTACTTCTCTGTTTTAATTTGGCTAAAAAAAGCCTCACGCCTCCAAACACTAGTCCAATGCAGAGAAGCTCTCCAAGGTGTGAGTGTGGAGAAATGTTTGCAGATGTAGCATATATCTGCACTACAATTGGATGGGAGGGGGAAGAGGTGATTTCAGTACATGGAGACATACCCAAACTAGCTTTAATCTGGCTAGTGCAAGTACCAATAGCAATGAAGCCACAGCAGCACAGAGGGCCTGCATACCTACTGGGGCAGCCAGCCCACTTTGAACTCTGGGCTGCCACAACTTCACTGCTATTGGTACTTGCACCACCTAGATTAAAGCTAGCTCAGGTACATCTTTATGTACTGCAATCATGCTGCCAATTGCAGTGAAGACATACCCTTAGAGTGACATGACGTAGTATTTGTTTGTCTTCCCACTTCCTATTACTTGGAGCTATGGACCCAGGCTACTCCTACAGCTATTTTGTAAGTACAAAGCAAAATTTAAGTTACTAAGAAAAAAATTATAAAGTTAAGTGACCTGCTGCTGACTCCAGACTGTGTTGCTGCAGCTTCTGAATTGAGCCAGAAATAGATTAGCTGTATTAATTATGCTATTGCAATGGTGTTTTGAGATTTTCCTTTGATAAACGGAATCCTTTCCTTGGGGTAATGATGATGCTCAAAACCTTGTAGAATTAAGCCCCATGATTTTAAGGTCCAATCAGCGATTCAAGCTAGGAACAGCTAGTGCAGGGGTAGGCAACCCTTCGGCACACAAGCTGATTTTCAGTGGCTCTCACACTGCCTGGGTCCTGGCCACCAGGCCGGGGTGCTCTGCATTTTAATTTAAATTTTAAATGAAGCTTCTTAAACATTTTAAAAACCTTATTTACTTTACATACAACAATAGTTTAGTTAGATATTATAGACTTATAGAACTAAACCTAAAAACATTAAAATGTATTACTGGCACACGAAACCTTAAATTAGAGCGAATAAATGAAGACTCGGCACACCACTTCTGAAAGGTTGCCGACCCCTGAGCTAATGCATGTGCAACGGTAACATCAAGTCAATCACAAGCCAGCATGCCAGTGCATCGTCAACATTCCCTGTGCAACTTGTACAAGTAGTGGCTGTTCATAATGTAAGCCACACACAAGACTTAATTAAGCCCTTAATCCAAAATTATCTTATAAAGTAGCTACAGAAGGAACAGAAGGGAAGATGGGAGGCTGGAGAGCTAAGGGGTTGAGCTAAGATAGTTTCCATACTTGCAAACATTTGTTTTCTTATTAACGTCCAGTCAAGGATCAGATCCATAATAAAGAATCCGTGCCCCAGAGAGGTCTCAACCTACATGTCGGTCAGGACACAATGGGTAGATGAAACAGGCAAGCAGAGTGAAGGTGGGTGAGGAAGATGTGGCAAGAGTCTGGCAAAAAGCATTTGCCTAATCTATGCTAAACAGAAGCCATTTGTATGCCACATGGCAAAAATGGGTTTAAAGAAGGATTAAGAGAGGATAAGGTGAAAGCTTTATGAATTTTGACAAGAAGCTTCCCTACACCAGGCAACCTGGAAGAAAACAAAAGTGCATGAGGGTGAAGCTGGCAGTGGTAGAGCAAAGATGGGGATGGAGAACTCAGTAGATCTGATCTGGTGGTGCTAAACAGTGAAGGACCTCAGAGGCAAAGGCAAAGATAAATTTGATGCAGTAGAGGGGAAGCCAGAGGAAGGATGCAGAGGGAGTGGTGATCCTGGAGTCACAAGCCAGAAAAGTGATCTTAGCAGCAGTGTTTTGAATAAACTAAGGAGGCAGTGTGACTGGCATCAAGGCAAGAGCAGATTTCAGTAGTCAAGAAGGTATGAGACGAAGGCCTTGAACAAAAGATCAAGTCTTAGAAATACTGTGGGCCTCAGGAAGCTCAGTGAGGAGCTCCTGAAAAAGCCCACCCTCTGCAGGCCTAGGCTGATTGGGGTCAACCAACATCCCTACAATATATAAAAAGCTGATGGGGTCTGGGGTCAACCAACATCCCTACAATATATAAAAAGCCGATGGGGTCTGCAGTTGCCATCCCTGCAAGCCGTAGAGCAGCGGTTCTCAAACTGTGGGTCACGACCCCATTTTAATAGGGTCGCCAAGGCTGGTGTTAGATTTGCTGGGGCCAAACCCCCAGGCCTTCAGCCCTGGGTGACAGGGCTCAGGTTACAGGCCAGCGCCTGGGGATGAAGCCCCTGGGCTCCGGCTTTGGCCTCCCAGCCTGGGGCAGCGGAGCTCGGGTTTTGGCTTTGGTCCCCCCTCCTGGGGTCGTGTAGTAATTTTTGTTGTCAGAAGGGGGTCATGGTTCAATGAAGTTTGAGAACCCCTGCCGTAGAGGCTGCCAATCAACCTTCCCTCCTACTAGCTAAAGGCAAACCATTAACCTCTGTGCACTGAGCTAGAAGCACAACTCTTTTCCCAAGCTTGCCCCTCAACAGTACCTTCATTCTCAGATTCTTTACAATAAGACACCAAAACCTCCCTAAAGCCTGCTTTTTGATAGCAGAGGAGGAAGAGCACCATGTTTAAACTCATGGGAGGAGGTTCCTAGGTAAAATGGTGATGAGGACCGTTTTAGTTCCTAGATAGTTAATGCAAATCTGTGAAAACTATAGACCAAATACTGACTCTACCAGAAGCTGACAAACATTGATCTGAAAACGTTCGCTACTAGTTTCAATATTTGGAACAATTTCTCAGCAATAGCACTTTAACTGGTGAAGATAGCAAGTTCCAAAGAAACAAACAGAAAAACCCTTGCGGAACAGCAGTCAGATGGCAAATGTATTATGAAAAGTGTTCAGACTGCAGCCCTTTGTCACATCCAAACATATGATATCCACATACCAACTTCATTCAATAAACATTTGCTCTTGAATATGTAGAAGGCATTTTATTGCTGGACCAGAGGTCTGCAAATAGCAGTTCAACTGACAGCCAGTATTGGAATCTTCTTTTTTAATATTTTATTTGGCTACAGCAATTTTGTAAAAGTCGACTAAGATAGCTCAGTAGTAGTGACACTCCAAGTGTTGAAAAATTCATTAACTGAGCTATAAATGCTTTTTTAAAAAAACCTAAAACTGAACAGCACATGTTTTCCAGCAAAGCTGTAGCTTTGTAAAACCGATGTAATCAATGATTTAAGTCAGCATTTCTCAAACTGGGGTCTGCAAGGCTACTCCAGGGGGTCCACGGGCCCCACTGATCAACTCAACTCCTCCCCCTCCCTCCCAGCACCTCCTGCATGCCAAGGAACAGCTGTTCAGTGGCATGCAGGAGGCACTAGGAGGGAGAGGGAGGAGCAGGGACAGGGCACACTCCGGGGAGGGGACAGCGGGGAAGAGGTGGAACAGGGGTGGGAAAAGGTGGGGGTGGGGGCACAGCTTTGGGGGGAGAGGGGAGTGGTGGCAGAGCCTGGGACTAAGCGGGGCAGGGAGCTTAGATGTCCACAAAATTTTTTAAATCTAGAAGGGGGTTCTCAGGTTGCTAAAGCTTGAGAACTGCTGATTTAAGGTGTTCTCCCTGCCTGAAAAGCCTCTTTCAAATTTGTCTGCAGCAAACTTCTCCCAAGATTCCAGATTGAGAAGGGCACAAAGAGGATTAAAACCCAAAGTTCAACAAACTCAGCAGTGAGGTTTTCCTATATTGCATGCCACTGTAGTATTTAAATGAGATCTAACACCCCTTAGGCCTTTCCCTGTATTCAAAGTTGCTCCAGTTTAACTAAATCGGTTCAAAACACCTTTAGTTAAACTGATGCAAAACTAGATGCTAATTTGAGTTCAATTTGGGTTTCAGTAAATCACTATAAACCAGGTTTAAGTTGAATTAAGAGTGTCCACACAGGGTTTTGCACTGTTTTAACTAATTTGGTTTATTACACTTATTTTGAAGAAGTGTAACTCTGGATATAAATGGGGCCTTTAAGATGTTAGTTCTGTCATGACAAGGTGGTCAGTACAATTAACTCCATTTCCCATGATTCCAACACTCAGTAAGCTTTAATATGTTTATCTTCCAAGAATTGTATGTTTGAGTTTGAAACTTGCATTCATCTTTGAGACTCTATTGAAGAAATAACAGATGTCCTGAACAAGGACAAGATAATCAGATGTAATTTACTAGACCAAACACTGAAGGTGTATTGTCAATATAATTCATATTGAAAAGGACAGCAAGAAACAATAACAGGTTAGAGTAAAAACTGAAATACTCTTTAAAATCCACTTTACTTATATGGTACAATTAATGCTCTATGTTTACTTTCAGCATTTCACTTTGCTTCAGAGAATTACTCCAATATAGGCAAGATATTTGAAAACAAATGGATAATGGAGTTATACTTATTAAACAAATAAGTTGCCCACAAGTGTTGTTTTTTTTTTAAAGCCAAGTTTCCATTTAAGTTTAAAGAAACATTTACAACACTTGTGTTAATACTCTTAAATGGGTTTACAAAACACAATGACTAGAAGTGTTTATAAATTTAAATTCAGATGAAAGGTTTGTTTAAGATTCCATATTGGGCCTACTTCTAGTTGCTAGTGCCTCCAGTTATCCCCCCAAAATGGCACCCTTTTCTGACAACTCCCAAATAAGGAAATGTTGCCCTAAGAACTTGCATATTGTTTGCAGCTTTATTTGTTAGCTGAATAAGTAGTAATCCGATTATCTACTGGTCATCAAATACGAAAATATTTACAAACCTCACCAGAGTGAGGAGGCACTGTGGCTACTTGCTACCTAAAAAATGAAAGTGGCGGTTAAGCTTTCTTGGGAGGGGTGAAATAGTCAGAAAGATCTACTGACCATGAGCAGTGTAGCAGCTTTGGTAGAGAGTAGACCCAGGAACCCGCAGATGGGACACTAAACAGAAAGAGTTCTGACTTGTTACAGAGAACTCTTTTCTAGGTGTCTGGCTAGTAGGTTTGACCAACATGCTCTGAGTCCAACTGACTGCCATATTTAGGGTCAGGAAGGAATTTTTCCCTGGAGTCAGATTAGCAGATTTTTTCTCCTTCCACTGCAGCATTTTGGGAGGCGAGGGGGTCACTTGCTGGTTTAAACTAGAGTGAATGGTGAATTCGCTGTAACTTGAAATCTTTAAAGCAAAATTCCAGGATTTGAGTAACTTGGGCAGAGGTTATACGCTTACAACAGGAGCGAGTGGGTGAGGTTCTAGGGCAGAGATCGGCAACCTTTGGCACACAGCCTGCCAGGGTAAGCACCCTGGCAGGCCGGGCTGGTTTACCTGCTGCGTCCGCAGATTCAGACAATCGCGACTCCCACTGGCCGCAGTTCGCCATCCCAGGCCAATGGGGGCTGAGGGATCTGCTGGCCTCCGCTTCCCGCTGCCCCCATTGGCCTGGAGCAAACCAAGGCCAAAGGGAGCCGCGATTGGCCAAACCTGCGGATGTGGCAGATAAACAAACCGGCCCGGCACATCAGGGTGCTTACCCTGGCGGGCCACAGGCTGCCGATCCCTGTTCTGGGGTTTGCAACGGGGCAGACTGCAGGACCATGATGGTCCCTTCTGGCCTTAAAATCCAGAACACCAAAGCAGCAGGGTGACACCCACAGCCACCCCTCCAATTAATTACCACCACCACCTCCTCTTGGTGGAGACACAACCCCAGGGCTGTTGAGGGCTATCCCCACAGGTCCACTGTGGGAAGAGGCCACCAGCCACTGGATAAGGGGGAGAAGGAGAAACACCAGCCACCCTGCCCCAGCATTTCTCCACCATGCTTGGGCGGTAGAGGAGACATTCAGAGAAGTTATTAACCGGGAGGGAGGGGAAACTGAGGAGGAGGAGGCTCCACCTCCCTCAGCCACCGCTATGGGCAGAGGTGCTGACCCAAACGAAGGGGAAGAGCCCGACACCGACACCGCGCGGGACAGGCCAGCCGCGCGCGCCCGAGCTGGGGAGCAGCCTCCAGAGCCGGAGCTTGGTCCCGCCCGCCTGGCGCTCGCTCGCTCTCCCCGCCGCGGCAGACAGGCTGGCGCAATCGCCGCCGTGACGCGAGTCCCCACCCCTGCCGCCCACCCGGCTGTTACCCCGGCCGCTGCTGTTGCTGCCGCCTGCTTCCCTCCGCAACCCGGACTCGGAAGTGGAAGTGGAAGCGGGCGGGGAGGGCCTACCCCAGCGCTCGCCTTTTAAAGCAGCCGCCCACGCTCCCTGCGCCGGGGACAGGAGCTGCCAGCGGTGCTCCGACCACCGCACAACAAATCGATAAAGAGCCTGCGGGGGCACGGGAAAGCAAGGGCGCGAGGGGGGGGGGTTTCAACTGTTCAATTAAAGATCCCGCCTCCTGCAGTGCGTTTTCCTTGCCCACAAGCAGGGGAGCCCTGCAGCTGCTAATGGGGCTTTCTAGCTTTAGCTCCTGCCTGGCAGCGTCCTTTGCAGCCTGCATGACCCGGTCTCGTTCTACACACACAGCGGGACTTTCCCGGGGCTGACAGCCTCCCCTCCTGCAGGTCAGGGATGCAGGGGCCACTGTTGTCCTGCTTCTCCCAGGCGACTCTCGCAGATGAACGGGCAGGGCAGAGCGTTCACTGGGGAAATTAGTTTGATTTCATCAGCTTTCCCGCCCTTCATAATGGAAGTAGGCCAGGGGTGGCCAACCTATGGCTCCTGAGCCACGCTTCAGAAATTAATACAGTAATAGGGTTACCATATTTCAACAAGCAAAAAAGAGGACGGGAGGAGCCCCGCCCCTGCCCCTCCCACTTCCCGCCCCCCCAGAACCCCCAACCTTCCCCCCGTTCCTTGTCCCCTGACTGCCCCCTCCTGGGACCCCTGCCCCTAACTGCCCCCCGGGACTCCACTCCCTATCTAAGCCTCCTTGCCTCTTGTCCCCTGACTGCCCCAACCCTTATCCACACCCCCACCCCCAGACAGACCCCTGGGACTCCCACGCCCCATTGTTAGCCAAATGGGCTCGTTTCCCCCTGGAGCTGCCCAATTACCCCAAGGAGGCACGGGAGTCTAGAAGACGGCTTCAAGTTCTTTATTGATCAGTCAGCTGAGCGGGTGTCCCCCTCGACTCATGCCAGAGGGAGGAGCACACCTTACAAGCGTAGAGCAAGCCTTTTTATACCCAGTAACAAATGACTTAACGTGCATACATTCTGCTGACCTATGGAATTTTTAAATTCCCTTTTAGGGGTATATAGAATACATCTGTTGGGGCCGTAAATAGGATACATTTGTTGAGCCTCTTTGATTGATTGTCTTGCTATATGTTCATATATGGGAAAGGGAGTTTATGGCCATGGGGAACAGCTGAAATAATAGGCGAGTATTTGGCCTTTGTTCTAACAAGGTTCTCCCCCCTTAAAAGCATTTTGAGAGCCCTATGGCCCCCAATCCTCAACTTTAACCGGTTGATATAGTGCCATCATGCGTTGGCGTACAATTTGATTAGCCATTCGTCGGACTAATGCAACTACACAGGGAGCAAAGCAAGCTAGGGATAATAGGGTTGTAATAAAGAGTATAAAGAGAAGAAGGCCTTCTCGGAGCCATCCCATTTGCGGTAACCAGGACGGGAACCAGTCCGTATTCCACCCACCCCATGCTTGGACCGGGACGTGGGCCAGCTTTCTCATTTCTTTTGTTAGCTGTTTTACCGCCTTTCCATTATCATCTATTTGTAAACAGCAATTAGATTCGTTTAATTTTGCACAGATTCCCCCTTCCTCTGCCAGCAAATAATCAAGAACTAGATGGTGCTGGTAGAGCACATTCCTCATCTGAGTGGACTGATCGGACAAGAGATCAAGAGCTGCAGCCGTCTGATTAGTTATTATTTCTAAGATGGCTTGCAGCCTAATTATCCGATTCAAGTTGTAAATGGGCTCCCTGGCCCCTGAGATCCACTCATTAGGATTCCATGTGGCTGGACCATAATGTTGTATAATTCTTTCAGGGGGCCACTCTTGAGCCCCCCACTTTTGGGAGCTTCCAGCTGTTAATGCAGAATCAACAGACTGCCGCTCCCTAATCAAGTCGTCATATACCTTAATTCCTAACTTATTTCCCTGAATTTGGGGTAGTAGAAAGAACAAGGGCCTAATGTACCCAACATAACATATTCCTGACCAATTTGGAGGCAATCCCCGATAAGCGTGTTGCCCACATATCCAGTAATGGCCTTTTAGGGCCCATTGTCCATTCGCAAAGGGGCCATCCCAGGCTTCGGGGTAGTCCTCGGGGCCCGGTTCTTCGTAATACAAAGAGTTACCCCTCTCCAGGGGCCCCCCTAATACAATAGATGTACCGTCAGGATTACAGTAGTCACATTTCCAGGCCCCAGCCCCTTCCTTCCAAGCGCAATTACAACCAAATTTAGGGCTATTGGTAGTAGACCAAAAATGATTAAAATAGGTTACCCGAGTTCCATTAGAATGTTGCCATGCCCACTGATACCAGCGTACCACGTGATCCTTACTGTCGGTATTATCTCGCTGGCAACTTAGAAAGAGGGCATCAAAGAATCCATCTTGTCCAACTGCCTTACAGCCTTCACCAGTATGCTGTTGGTAGGAACATTGTACCCAGCTATGATTAGTGAGTTTTACGTGGGTTTGGTTCCATCGTCCCTGATATTTAGAACAGTCATACGTATGGCAACTAGGGTGATCATAGCAGTCAAATCCTAGAGATAGGGTCCAGTCACATTGGCTTTTGCCCACATATACCCCTTCTTGTTTTGTTCGGTTTAGACAAAGGATCCCCATCTCAGAGGAATAGAGTCGCCAAGGGCTACTATCCTCATCCCAAACTTCTGTTCCTTTGTGGACTATACTTAAATTACTGATCCACCATTTAGCTGGCACTGGCTGGGCTACCCAAGGCCATTCATTCCAATCCCCTGGGCCTCCGCATACCCAACAGTTACTGAGGTTAAAGGATCCTGCTATTGTCTCCCCTAACTGTAAAAACCTATTCTCCCAACCGTAATAGTGGTGGAAGCATATAAACAAAGATATTAGCAGCAATTTCATTATCTCTTTCTAAACAGTCCCTTTAGTCCGTCCAAGTACTGGTACTCCCAGGTAGAGTCTTCACCTGTGCCACCCCGGGCGTCCGGAGCCGGGGCGGGCAGAGGGCCAGTGTCCTCTTCTGCTAGTTCAGTCTCCGGGCTAGGGCTCAGAAACCGCTTTACCCGTGTATGGTGTGTCCATTTGTCGCTCCCGAGAACTTTGACCGCAGTTTGGCTGATGAGCGAGACATTGTGCGGGCCGTCCCACCGTGGTGTAAGGGGGTCGCGTTTCCACTTCTTGACAAGGACCTGGTCACCGATCCGGAACGGATGCACGGTCTGGTCCAAGGGGAGAGCCTGGAATGGCGCCGCGTATCGATAAAGCTGCAACAAGACAGATTGCAACCCGGAAACCTGTTTCCATAGTATTATATCTACGTTGTTCAGCCTCCGGAGGTCTGGGAGGGCTAGAGCGGGAGGCTGAACCAAGGCTTCTTTTAGCTCTCGAAATGCTTTTCCCATCTCCCACGTCCAATGGAGCAGACCTTCTTTAGTTAAGGATTCATACAGTGGTTTGGCTCTTCCCCCGTAGTCAGGGATCCAGAGCCGACAAAAGCCAGTCAATCCCAGAAAAGCCCTTAATTCTCGGGGGTGCCGGGGTTGAGGGCTATTGAGTATCACCTGGATTCTTTCTTTACCCAGACTACGACTTCCCTGGCACAAATGATACCCAAGAAAGTGACCTGCTGCTTAACCAGTTGGGCTTTTTCCTTTGAGACCTTATACCCCTGTGCCCCAAGGTAATTCAGGAGCTTTACAGTCTGCTCTTTACAGGCTGCCTCTGTTTCAGTACTTAAGAGCAAATCATCGCAATACTGGACTATGTTACATGAGGGGTGTCTAGCCAGGAATGGGGCAAGGTCCCTTCTTAACTGGCTGCCAAAAATCTCGGGTGCACAGGTAAGTCCCTGTGGGACCACGGTCCAGAGGTATTGAGCCTTATAGTGAGTATCTGGATCCTCCCACTCGAAGGCAAACAGTTTCTGAGATTCCAAATCAAGGGGAATGGAAAAGAAGGCATCTTTTAAGTCTATTACAGAGAACCAACTGTGCTCTTTGGGAACTTGGCCCAAAATAGTATGGGGATTTGGGACGACTGGATAGGGAGCCTCTATTAACTTGTTAACCTGTCTCAGGTCCTGGACCAACCGATACTGCCCATTAGGCTTAGGCACTCCCATTATCGGAGTGTTGTACGGGGACGTGCCTTCCCTGATCCACCCACACTGCAGAAACTTTTGAATCAGAGGTTTTAACCCGATTCTAGTGGTCAGCTTAAGAGGGTATTGTCGAATTCGAACTGGGCTGCTTCCTTCCTTAAGGGAAATATGCACTGGTGAAGCATTCCAGGCTCGAGCGACGCCTCCCTCCTCTGCCCAAACCTCAAGGTTAACCCCTGACAGCTGGCTTTCTTCATTCCTCCCCCAGCACTCCGGGAAGTGATTTCCAGCGCTTATCAGGGCCATCTGGTAATTTGAGGACTGCTGCTTAGGGATTCTAACTTCCATAGTCCCTTTATCAAACGAGATTTCTGCCTGGAGTTTAGTAAGAATATCTCGTCCGAGCAGCACGATGGGGCAAGAGGGGCTGCAAACAAATTGGTGGGAAATTTGGCGGTCCCCTACCTTTACTAGGAGGGGCAAAGTTTTTTCCAAAGCTGTAGTTTGTCCCTCTATCCCCTGTACCATGGCACATTCCCGAGCTCTACCTCGGGGAGCCTTACTAAGGGGGAGCAAACTAAGAGTGGCCCCAGTGTCAATAAGGGCTTCAATTGGGCGGCCCTCCACATTAATTTTTATCGTGGGATCCAGACTGGCAGCTTGCGCAGCCAGGAGGGGCCGCTGGGTCCCTCGGCTTCCCTATGGGGAAGATCCCTCCCCTGAACGTCCCGTGTTGTTGTAAAGGATGGGAAGGGACGGGGTTTTGTTTTTACGTTCCTTTCCCATGGCCTGTCGCCGGGGGCATTCATTCTTCCAGTGCCCCTCTTCCCTACAGATAGCGCACTGGTTTCGACCCAGGCGGGGGCCCCGTCCTCTCCCAAGTGGCCCTAGCTTCTCCTTAACCTTGTCCCCCCTTTCTGCATATCCTTCTCTCAGGGCCATGGCCAAAACGCGGGCCCCTTTCTTTCGCTCCTCATCATCCCTCCGATCATAAACCTTCATGGCTATTTCTAAAAGTTCCTCTATATTTTTGCCCGAAGCCCCTTCCAATTTTTGCAACTTCTTTCTAATGTCCTCGTAGGACTGCCCAATAAAGAGGGGGATTAGCACCCGTTTCCCATTGATATCCTCAGGATCGAGGTCTGTGTATCTTTTACAGATATTACAGAGCCGCTCATAAAAAGCAGCTGGGTTCTCATTCTTTTCCTGTCTTATACTATACAATTTGGCCCAATTTGGGGTTTTCCTAATGCAGCGTTTCATTCCCTGTACTATAGCCGTGGCGTATTGGCTATGGTGGGCCCAGCCTTCCGCATTATGTGACCAGTCGGGAGGGCTTTCAGGCAACCGTGCAGCCACTGCGGCCGAGCTTTCCTCCGTCTCAGCTACCCATTCGCGGGCCTTTGAGAGGACTAAGCGCCTCTCTTCCGCGGTTAATAGAGTGTTAAGAGCGACCCTCGTCACCCCAAGTAGGGTTGTGGGCCGTAATTAATGTCTCAAACACTGCTGTCAGCGGGGCGGGATCTTCCGAGAACGGGGGATTCTGTTGTTTCCAATTATATAGATCACTAGTGGTAAAGGGGACATATATCATAGTGAGATTGCCACCGGGGGCTACAGCCTCCCGCAGTGGACACAAATATTTCTGCTCCAAGGGCATTTCGTGTACCTCACCACTCTTGCCTGGGGAACCAATAAGGGTAAATCTAGTGTCCCCAGGGTTATAATCAGTCGACATCCTCCACTGCGTCTCGGAGTTTTGATTTGTTACGGGGCCAGTCTTGCTCCTGGTGCGGTCAGACACTGAGGAGCTCAGAGGAGTTGAAGGGGACTCTTGTTTGGAAAGGCCCTCGCGATTCGGCTCACCCCTTTCAGCTGAGGCATTATCCTCAGAGATGTGGGGGGGGATTTCAAGTGAGGATGCCAGAACGGGGAGGCCAGGATACAAAGGGGGAGGGGGCATAGGATCAGGGGCAGAGGGAATCACAGTCGGAGGACAGGATTTCTTAACAGGGGGACAGGATTTTCTAACAGGGGCACGGGCCATTAAGGTTTTAATAGTTTGTATTTTACACTTCTGTAACCATGGGGGAGGATTGGCTACGAGGTCCTGCCATATATCTATATAGGGATATTGGTCCCAATGCCCATCCTGGGTCACAATGCTATGTACTGCTTGTACAATCTCTGGCTTGAGTGTTCCCCCCTCGGGCCATTCCACCCCGAAGGTTGTCCACTCAAGAGTACAAAATCTTACAAGATTGTCTTTACATAATACAGTTCCATAATCAGCCTGGCGTCTAAACGCCTTCCAGTTTTCCAGCATACACCCCAGGGGCGTACTGGAGAAGGTGCTTTGTCCGGACCCCATTATGTTCTACCCAGGGGTTTGTTCAAGACAAAGATATCAAGGGGTTTTTAGGGATCTAGTTTTAACTCAGATATCCGCTGGGCCACGAGGTTCAGCTGACCCCCCTTGCAATCAAGATATCCTGGTCACCGGGTTTCCCCTCGCAGGAGTCTTGGGGCGGCTGAAGTCAGCTTAAGCCTCAGACCTATCAGCGGCACTCACTCATTTTACACAGATCCCTTAATCAGTTACAATCTTGGCTTCCAACACACCATCAAGAGGAGAAACAAGATTACCCCTCCCACAAACAAGAGCAATCCCTGAGGCCGCTCCAAGTCCCAATAGTTGTTAGGAACAGCCCATGGACTAGTGGAGTTAGTGACGTTGCTCATTGGCCGTTGGCTGCTTTCCCTTTACTTACAAACACGACGACAATACACTTATAATACTACGACAATATTAATATACCTTCCCTTATACGGGCTGCCTAGGGGATTTCCACTGTCCAACCCACACCTCGGGGGCGTTATTCCTCAAACCCAGGAGGTAAACGCACTTACCGCCCGAAGTGGCCGCGTCCGGCAGTCAGACTTCCCCTTCCTCTGAAGCCGTCTTGCTTCCGTGTCCTTCAGAGTTCTCTTTAGAGAGGACACAGCCGCCCCGGCCGATTGTGACGATCCGAGGCCCGAGCAAAGCAACAGCTCGAGGTGGCCACTCCTCGGAATCGCCCTCGGCCGTCGGTCAGTGCCCTCTACAGGGAGAGAAGTCCCTTCGTGGTCGCCATTTGTTAGCCAAATGGGCTCGTTTCCCCCTGGAGCTGCCCAATTACCCNCAACAGAACTCTGATTTCTCTGGTAAACACACACTAAATTCTATGACAAATTGACACTTTTGAGACAGGATAAAATATATTTAAAACATTCAGAAGTAAAGATGCATAACAGTACTGAATGATACTCATTTTTATAATGTTAAATAGTTCAGTAAAGCTAGTTGGGTTAAAATAAACACCTTGTTTTTCATATTTCCTGTTGCCTCAGAAATTTCAAATGTGTGACTTTTTAGAATTGACATTGTATAAACTGATTATAGCAGTTGGGGAACCAGAGGGTGTGGCCATTGGGCTGAGCATGTGTGTTGCAAGAATCAGATTTTTGTCAGTGGATTGTGAGGGGGCTTATTTGGAAGACACATTTACATGTCCAACTTTAAGCTCATTGGGAGTTTCAAAGATCCAGTTGGGCGCCTTCTGCTGGCCATCCTCCAGACTGCTGTGAGGAGATCCAAGCCTCTGGATCCTTGAGTGTTTTAAGCCTCCAAAGTTTGCATAGAGTCCAGTCACTGCTCCAATCTTGGGTTCCCTAGGCACAGCCTGAAGGTGCAAATTCTCTATGTCTAATTCTCCCTTCTGAGAATGGTAATCCACTGTCCAGCTGCCTTGCCCTCCCCACCCCCCAGCATAGGGTTAACCCTTCAGACTCCCTCATACTTAAATATATCCTCTTCCAGAACTCTACCTCAAGCTGTAAGCCTTCTGATTTACTGTTTAACTCTTTCTGGAGGCTCATAGTAATTGCAAAACATATAACACACATGGATTAACTTTCCACAGAGTCTAACACATTTGCTTATTTCCTTAATCATATAAAGCACAAGAGAGAACAACTCATTTAGAAAAGAATAAACATTCTAACTGCAATACAGCCTTCCTAGCTCACCCTTCCCATGGGAGTCCTTAGGGGTGACCATCTGCATCCAGCAAAGCAGACAGGGTTTGCTACTTCACCCAGGCTTCTTCACTCTGGGGTGCTTCTCCTTCATGAAGTTCTCTTCCCCCAGCTCCTGTGACTATGCTCTCTTCTGCCATGTGCTTCCTTATCCTGTGTTGCTTTCTCTCGTTTGTATGCCCCACTTCCGACATCTGCTTCCTTTGTTGTGTCTTTTGGTAACTTTCCACTGCTCCAACTTTCCCCCCAACCCGTCCCATCCCTGCAGAGGGGTAGGATAAAATCGGTTTTGTTAAGCTTGAGGTCACATGTTTTTTCAGAGTGTTTGCGCCTGAATAGGGTTGTTGAATTGAAAGTACCTTCCTGTTATCCTCAATCTGAGGAAGACATGCTTTTCAGGCTGGTAAGACATGGTGGATACACAGAGAGAGAGAGGCATTCATGATACAGTGATTTTATTATAAAATTTCATTATGTCAACCAGAATTCATAATTTGGACAGACAAAGCTCCCAAATCATCATAGGGGACCCACCAGCGCTTCTGAATTTTAGGAGGCTTATAAGAGCTTGGCCACCACAGGTCTTACCATACTGTGGCTGTTTAGAGGAGGGGACCAAACAAATTGATTTTTCACCATTTTTGTTATAGGGAGTGTATTTATCTTTTAAGGACTCTGAAGGTTCTTGTGTTTCCAATCACCTCCCTGTTGGAGGTCATCAGGAGGACCTCAAAAGGAATGTTTGGTCCCATTGTCAGTTTTATGTAACCTTTTTTAATTGACAATATTGACTACGCTTCACGTGTTTTTGGAGCTGCAATTTCCCCCAATATTCACGGCACTCTTGTTTCTGAGCTTTGATGCTTTATGTATAGTTCACTGTAGTCACCATAGTCCTATAGCTCATGACAGATTGTTGGGAGGGGTTTTTAGAGATGAAGTAGAACTGTGGCCAGTGTTGAGCTTGGCGTAAAATTTGAAAACATTCAACCGTGGGTAGGCTCTTACCTTTGCAGCCCATCTCCAGCAGTGACTCTTTCTGGAGGTCTGTTGTTCTGGATGACCCTGGAGTTAAACTGCAAGATTAAAATCATTATCTGACATTGCGTGCAAAGATTTGATAGCCCAACTATGAAAGAGTAAACTCATTTTTTGATAGAGATGTCAGAACCCTCTGCTAGCTTGGCTAATTCACATATTTAAAAATACAGTGGAAATTTGCTTACAAAAATTCATTAAGATTGCTGTTGTACTACAATACTTTCTTGTCCTCAGATATCTTTCCTGGTTTTCATAAGTCTGTGGGCTTTTTTTCTTGTCAAACTAATGTTCTTTTTGAAGATATGTGGAGAGAGCTTAGCTGAGCATTTCCTAGTTATCGAATGTTTGAATTTGGTTTGTTGAAGTCTTGCATTCCAGAAGATATAGGGACAAGAAGTCACTCTTGTGCAATAGAAATTTTAACTCCACTTGAATGCATTTTTAAAAAGTGAATTACTAATTTATAATTCAATCTTATTTTCTTCTTTTACAGCTAAAGAAATTATTATTAAACTAATATTAAAATTTTTTGCAAGTACCATATTTGGATTTTTGAGTTCAAGAATAGTTATATATTGGCGATCTCATGTCTTCAATGATGGATTAACTGGAGTAATTCTAAGCTTCTCAATGACATACCTGATTTTCTTCATTGGTAAGATAAGGAATAACTATGCCCCCTACTAATTCAACTAAACAAAACTGAACCTGATTTTCTGAGAGGTTTTTTTGTTATGCGTATTCAAATATACATTTATTTACTAACAAAAATGTTATATTACAGTGATGTTAACCTAGCCATGTGTGACATATTTAACAGCATACACAGAAATATGGTAAATTACATATTTAATATCTAAACCTAGGAATAAATAATAAAAAACATAAATGTTATGTGACCAGGTTAATGTTGTACTGAGAACTTTAAATTCTGCATTGTTACTTTGCATTTGACTGCTTTTATTTTAACTTTAATATTACATTAAAGAAGCATCTTAAAATTGTATATACTTTCTTATATCTGTCTGCCTGTAAATCCAGGTGCTTTAGTTACCATGAGTCCAATTTTGCAGGGTAGAGAGGAATTAAAATTAATAAATGGAAAAACTGTAAACGGTTAAACAATTTTAAGCACTGCAGGTCAGTAAATGAAAGTTTTACTGTTCTCATACTAACATTAACAAGGCTATGTTGTACATCTTTTTTATTTTATTATGTAAGTATGATTAGTTATATATTAAATTATATTCTTTTAAAAAGAAAAAAGATTACAAAATTTTGCAAAATGGCCACACAAAGTTTTCAGTGCAAATAGATGGCCTCACATGGACAGTCGGTATATTACATAGCACTTTTTTTTTTGCTTACGTCACTTTTGGAGAGCTATAAGTAGACAATGAAATTGCAGAATTTAGATTTGAGGCTCAAGCTTTCTGTAGTCTTGCTGTGCTTCAAATCAGGTGGACAAGGTAGTGCATCCAGGCCTGGGTAGGAGCCTTTGTCTCATGTCAAACCTCTCAACTACAATGCACAGGGCTCTCAGAGGTAATTCAAAGCTCCAGCCCCTCTGAAAGGGGTGCCTTCATATTCAAATCATTAAAAAGGCCATACAACTTTATATAAATAGAACATAGGGGCTTGGGGTTCATGAGAATTTGTCCATTTATTCTGAGAGGCTAAAAGCCCACACAAATAGTTTTTCAGGTGAATCATAGTATGTATCAGTGATATGTATAATGTTCTGGATCACTGACAATATAGACACTTGTGTTTGTGCTGATACAGCTTTTTTCAAGGCTGTTTTAACTTATGATCTTGAGAGATTTTCCTGCCCTATTGTTGTTGAGGAAATAGTGCACCGATCCCCTTAAGTTAGAGTTTGATTTTACCCATTCAGAGAAGAGAGAGGTTTTCTTATCTATTAAGAGTCGATAAGATCATTATTCTGTGGTTTACACTGTTAGTGTGCTTATTTGTTGTTTGTCCTATTTCTGAAATATTTTTCATTGAGGCCAATCACTTTTTCTTTATATGTAGTTTCAACTTCAAGTTTTTTCTCTGTTGTATTATCGTTGGTTAAGTGCTTCATTTAAGCCAAATTTGGGTGTGATTTTCTGACTCTTCTTTAACCATTTCTCACTCCAGCCAAGTGCCTCTCCCCTCTCAACTTATAAATATACTTTATTGTGAGTTAAATAGCATTCATGGGTGAGGCTGCTAGATCACCTGCATTGGTGGCCAGAACTTCTGCTCTTTCACTAATCATTTCTGCTTGTTCAAGAGTGACTTAAGCAAAACTTTCATCTGGTTAGAGACTGACTTTGTCCATTACAGAAATACCACTTACAGGTAAGAGAGAAATCTATTTAAATTTGAAAACTATGCACAGTACGTTTTTTACATAGAAAGATATTCTTCTTCTTTGAATGATGTCCCTGTGGGTGCTCCACTTCAGGTGTTTGTGCACCCTGTGCCGTTGATCGGAGAATTTCAGCAGCAGTGTGTATCTGGATTGTGCATGCGCCATGGTTGTCTTGCAGCGCCATTGGCGCCTCATCTATTGTATGTGCGACTCGACACCCTCAGTTCCTTCTCTATTGGCCCCAGCCTGAGATGGAGCTCCATAGCGGTGTCCCAACATCTGTGACAAACCTAGAAAAAGTAGTTCGAAATAGTTTTAAGTTTCATAGTATAGTTAGTAGTAGTTTAGTTAGTCTTCATTAGTCTTAGTTACTTAAATTTTTTCTTTTTCTTTCCTCAGAGCAGGAAACATTCAACCCCACTCAACAATGCCTGGTTCTCCGGGTTTTAAAAGATGTGGCGCCTGCTGAGACACTGTGCCTGTCTGACGGTCATTCCCTCTGTGTCCACTGCCTTGGTGAGTTGCACATCTCCCAGAAGTGCACTCGACGCAGTACTTCAAAGGCCAGAGCTAGACAGGATCGAGACCTCCATCTTAAGCTCATCCGACCGGCCTCTGAGCCAGGGCAAAAGACTCCCAGGTACATCACTCTCAGTGAAGGACAAGGGTTATTCCTCAAAAAGATCAAGGAAAAGAGCTATGAACTCACTGCAGAGACTAAAAAAAAAATTGTCTCCTGCTAGGTCGCTGTCCTCAGTGCCAACCGCATCGTGGGTAAGCACCTTTGAGGCACCAGGCACCTCTGGCACCATCTACATGGGACCCCATTGGAAAGAGAAGGAGTTGAGGCGCACATCTAAACCTTCCTCCTCTTCTACGGCACCAACAACAACGGTGAAATACACAATGCCAAAACCCTCACCAATGGCTGTGCCACCACCACTAGTGCTGACAACTTCCTTGGCACCGACAGAGAGGGTGAAGATAGCATCGTCCGCACCGAGCAAGTCAGGTCGCAAACCATCGGCAACGTCCATGGCACCATCTAAAATATTGACATCGGTAACAAAATCGATGGCACCACACCAGTTTCTACACCAGAAAGACATCCTGGTATCCTCAGTACCACTCTCGCTGTTCTTTAGCACCGATGGCTCCCCAGAGCATACAGCACCAGAGCAATCAGCCTCACCCACCGCCCCACCATTTTCTAGCAATGAGGATGATAAACAGGAAGAGGTTGCTTTCTCTTCGCACCACTCTTCACCTATCAAAAACAGACCACCTTTGGGACCCATGAAATCAAGCACCCAATATGGGCAAGATATTCAGCCTTAGTACGGACAGCCATGGATGTGCCCACCCATGCCTTTTCCCATGCAATGGCCACCCGGAGACCCATGGGCAGCATA